>NC_136063.1:296158721-296443721 GCF_964261635.1 Lissotriton helveticus
GTTCTACAAGTGCCTATTCCTGACAGTGGTCCAGGTGGCCCTGTCTTGTACATATCCCCTGTAAATTCTGCCCGTGCCTGTTGGCACATTGTAAAGTGTGTGTTTTTATCTAATGTGTTTTGGTGTAATACAAAGGCTATTTTTATACATAACCTTGTGTGGAGTTTCCTTTGTGGTGGGCCTTGGGTGTGGTTGCTGGGGTGCGTGTGCAAATACTTAACTCACATCGCCTCCACGTTTAGCCTTGCTGCTCGCGCCACGTTACCTAGAGGGTGAGCAGGGGTTATCTTGGCGTGTAACTCCCTTGCCCTGACTTAGGAGTGGTGGTCTCTGACTGACTTTGGCGCAAGCCCTGGCCAGCCAGGGATCCCATTTCTAACAGCTACTCTGGACCCGGAGCGTCGTCGCTCTAAGGCCTTCGGTGCCTACTTTCTGGGACGACTCCACGCCTCCTTCCCTTTCCGGGAGTCAGAGTTGCCCCAGCCCAGCTTCGGGGGGGGGAGGGGGTGTTTGGGCCTTTGATGCCGGTGGCTCCGCCCCCAGGGGACCCCCCCAGGACCCAGGCCTGGATCCAGATCGACGCCCGTCGACCATACTCTACTTTCCCCGGTGCCGATCCCAGTGATGATGTCCGGCGTCTGTCATGCCTCCAACAGACGCTGCCCCAACCTTACCCCCGTGATGCAAACTGGGCCGGATCAACGTCTGCCGACGTCTAATCCGATGCTGGAGGGTACTTTTGTTCCCCTTTCATACCTGGTGTTCCCTATTGCCCAGAAGGTGGTGGTGAGGACTGGGAGGGTTACCTGACCCTTTAACAGACCAGCTTGAAGAGCCGGACTGGAGAGAGGACCTAGGTGACGCCAGTGGTCTGGACACTTCCCAGACCTTGGCACGCTTTATCCCCCCTACTATGGCTACGGAGGAGGGAGTGCCTTGCGCTGGTACGAAGGGCAGCTGAGGCCTTGGACGGTCAGGACTTGTCTCCTGACGGGGGGTGCTTCAACTGGCGGCAGTCTTCTCTGAACCCCTTTTTCTGTTCAACAAAGCACTCACTGACTTCTTTCTAAGCACCCGGTCCAAGTCCAGCACAGGGGCTCCTGTGGAATGGACGATTTCCTGTTGACACTGCCTGGGTCCCGGCGACAGTTTACCTCACCCTACACCCTTCCCCCGAGGGCTTGGTGGTCCAAGCAGTTTCCTAAGGTCACATTCCCTTCTGCTCCCACAGACTGGGAATCCAAGAAGCTTGATCATCTAGAGAAGCGCATGTTCTCTTCCTCCAGCTTGGTACTGCGGTCCATGAATACCGCATGCTTCTTGGGCCGATACCCAATACCATCTGAGATACGGTCATGCAGGTGCTGCCTCAGTGCCTGGTGGATGCCCAGGTCCTTCTATCCCGAGCAGTGGCAGATGGAAGAGAGACGGCAAAATTCACGGTTCGCTGTGGCTTGGATACCACCGACTCACTGGGCAGAACGATTGCCACGTCAGCCAATCGGTGCTATACCTGGTTGAGGATGTCTGGCTTTTCCGGTGATGTCCAGTCAACTTTGCTGGACAGGCCTTTTGATGGCCGTCTCCGTTTTAGAGACACAGCAGACTCTGCACTGGAACGCTTTAAGGATTCCCTAGCTACGGCCAGATCCTTGGGCCTTGCAGCGTCGTCCCGTCCACCTCAGTCAGATTTTTGCCCCTTTTGTGGCAACTGAAGGGGCACCCCACCACGTCTGACACAGTCCAGCCACCGGTTCATGCAAGCTGCCCTGTCAGGATCACCAATGGCCATTGGGCGTTAGGATTTGCCGTCACCCCCCCCCCCCCCCCCCACCCACCCCCCCCCCCCCCCCCACCCCCCACCCCCACTGGCAAACTATCATGTCAGACAGGTGGGTTTTGCTAATAATCCGGAGGGGCTACTCCCTCCCTTCCGAGACTACCCATTCCTCAATGCTACCATTTTTTGATCGCATGTCGGAGGATCATTTGGCACGTCTCTGCCAGAAAGTCTCAGCTCTCTTGGCAAAAGGAGCTAGCGTGAGGGTTCCGAAGCCCGAAGTAGGTCGTGGTTGTAATTCCCACTACTTTCTGATGCCCAAGATGGGCAACTGCCTGTGTCCTATTGTATACCTCAGGGCCCTCAACGCTTCCTCCGGAAGGAGAAGTTCAAAATGCTAACCTTGGCTCAGGTCCAGGCTTCCCTCGACCCTGGAGACTGGATGGTGGTACTGGACTTGCAGGACACCTATTTTTACATCCCCGTCCAAGCCCACAGGCGCTACCTGCAGTTCACAGTAGCCCACAAGCATTTTCGGTGCACAGTGCTCCCCTTTGGCCTTACCAGTGCCCCTCTGGTGCTCACGAAGTGATGGCGGTGGTCGCAGCTCATCTGTGCAGAAAAGGGGTTGCCGTCTTCTCCTATCTGGATGACTGGTTGTTGAAGGCGGGCTCGCCCTAGGCTGTCGTCTCCCACCTCCAGACTTCGGTGGCCCTCCTGCGTTTGCTGGGGTTCACTATCAACGTGCCGAAGTCGCACCTGACTCTCTCTCAGATGCTCCCTTTCATCGGAGCTGTCCTGGGCACAGTGCAGTTTCTGTCCTATCCACTCTAGTAGCGATTCCAGGATATTCGGGCTATGATACTGATGTTTCTGCCTCTATCCTGGATTTCGGTGAGAATTACCCTGAGGCTGCTGGGCCTCATGGCCTCCTTCATCCACCTGGTGGATCATGCCAGATGACATATGTGGGTTCTGCAGTGGGACCTGAAGTTCCAGAGGGCGCAGCATCATGGGAATCTTTCCGACTAGGTCCAGATCTTGGAGGGAAATGCGCTTGGGTCAGAGGCAGATCCCTCTCCCTTCCCCAACCAGACGTCACAGTAGTGACGGATGTGTCACTCTTGGGATGGGGTGGCCATCTGGGAGAGGTGAAGAAAGAGGCGTCTGGTCTCCGGTGGAGTCTGGGCTCCATATCAATCTTCTGGAGCTCTGGTCGATCTGCCTGGCACTGAAGGCATTCTTTGCCTTTCTAAAGGGGAAGTTGGTGCAGGTGTTCACTGACAACACCACCTCCATGTTGTACTGCAACAAACAGGCCGATATGGGGTCGTGGACCCTATGTGCGGAGGCTCTTCATCTCTGGACATGACACTGGTCGTTCAACACCTAGCAGGTTCTTTGAACTCCAGGGCTGATGAACTCAGCCGCCGGTGCCTGGTAGCTCACGAATAGTGTCTTCACTCTGAGGTGGTGCAAGGCCTCTTTCAGTAGTGGGGAGAGTCTTGGTTAGATCTGTTTGCCACCGAAGAGAACGGGCAATGTCAGCAAATCTGTGCATTGGTGCTTCCAAGGCGGCACTCGCTCAACAACGCTTTTCATCGCGAATGGAACTGTGGAGTCCTGTACGCCTTTCCGCCTATACCACTTCTGCCCCGAGTGCTGAAGAAGTGCAGGCCCAAGTTATTCTTGGGGCTCCAGACTGGTCATGAAGAGTCTGGTACCCAGAGCTCATGAGCATGGCCATTGATCCTCCACTCTGACTGCCTCTTCGGGAATATATTCTGTCGCAGCAGCAGGGGAGGGTTCTTCACCCGAATCTGTCAAGCCTCCACCTCCTTGCATGGAGATTGAGCAGGGACAGTTGACTGCTTTTGACCTTCCACCCAAAGTCTGTAATGTTATCTTGGCAGCCAGGTGTCCCTCCACGAAAACTGCATACGCCTGGCGATGGAATAAGTTTGTGGCATTTAGCTCAGCAAAGGCTGTAAATCCCCTTTCAGCTCCTGCATTTCGAAATGAATGTCCTTGTCCACATTTTACACTGCTGGTCCTTTTTATCTACATCTAGAACATCTAGAAAGTAGATTAGGAAGTTCGTTTCTTTCCTCCTTGCGCTCCCAGTCCTCTGATTCAGCCCTCAAGACGCTTTCAGAGTTGATTTAGTGTTAGCCAGGCTATAGCAAAAGGGTATTCTCTATTCCAGCCATTTCTGACATGTCTAGTGTTGCATTTATACATGTGTAGAAACTGCAGCTTTTTAAAAGTCATGCTTGCTCTGATATTGACTTTACATGAAATCTTGAGCTTAGGCTTACTGTAAGGAGAATACATGAAATGTTAGTTTACTGTGTAAATAAACGTTGCAGTATGTTCCACTGTATAGAAATATTAGCATACCTCTGTCTGCACTAACTGTTCATGTTCTTAGAATCTTCAGAAGAAGGAGAAGACCAGGAGGATGATGAAGATGAAGAGGAGGAGGAGGAGGAGGAGGAGGAGGAAGAAGAAGAAGAAGATGAAGATGAGGACGAGGATGAAGATGAGGACGAAGATGGGGAAGTAGATAATCAAAAACGTTATGACTTCAGACAAAGAAAAGAAGTTGTTCGGTACCAGGCTCCTTTGGAAGGTATTTATTGTGCTGGATATTGGACGAAGGCTAAGTAAGTTTTCACTGCAGATACACAGGCTAATGCTTATGTTGTCAATATGTACAAGCTATACTGTGCTGTCAACCACCTGTTGCCATTTGTGCAAATCTCATTGTCCATGCCTCATTTGTGCAATCCGTGTTTCTGAACCTGTGAACAGCAGATGTCTAGGACACTGGTCTTTTTAGATTAATCCAATATTGTGTAATCTAGGCAGGAGTGATGCATGGGAGTACTTTTCAAAGCACTGGCGTTTATTATGGTACTACTCTAGCTAGTCTAGTACGATATTGATGCAAATCATTTAATTTTGAGCTGTTCCGTGAACCTATTTAGAGGCGCACCAAAAAAATTCTTGTATGCCATTATTTAATTTGCTTGTAGGATTTGGTGAGTGCAGAGGTAAGATGATTGTTTACACATGCAATACTCAGTATCTCAGACAATTATTATTTCTGCAAAAGTACAAAAGTAGACATTGAATCTGTACAGAAAATTCAAATGGACAAGAAGGCATTACATTTCAAAGTAATTGAAGTTATTGCAGCGCTCTACAACACAAGCATTGCACCTGCGACCTCTCTTCCGAGTTGATAACTCGCAGATTTTAGAGCCTTGAAATGAAAGAGTAGGAATCTGGCTCCCAGGAAATATTTGCCATTAACAAGTGATGTGTCCTCTCAAATGCCATGGTTTCATTTTCCTCCTTTCAAGTGTTTGCTCTATTATGTCACATATGGTACATGTAGATGTAGCTGACTTATTTCTTTCATTATTTTTTTTATAGTTATTTTTATTGAAACAAACCAGCAAAAAAATGACATTACAGAGGATCAATTAAGGCAGCCGAGCATACATCGTGGGGTCAAAGGATAAACAAGACTCGAGATTATACCGGAACTTCACGGGGAGGGGGAATCATCAGGGGCAGCATTCAGGGGTGGTGTACAAATTTCTCCTCTGTAGCTGTTCCAAGGCCCCCAAATCAATGACCATTTTCGAGGGCGTCCCCTCGCAAGATACATAGTTTTCTCCCTAAACATACACCAATCTAAATTGTTTTCCCACACTTCCAGGTTGGGGGGCTGCTCTGCTCCCCACAATTGGCTATATTCTGCTTGCCGATCATATAACCCAGAGTGACCCATTGTGTCTGCGAAGTATTGAAGTCAGTAGGTTCCCATATGTTGAGTAAACATCTCCTCGCCTCCGGGGACAGGGAAACTCCAAGTACTCTATGTATAGTGTTATGTATGCTGCGCCAGTATGTGGTGACGTGCTCACACTCCTAGACAATATGCATAAAGGTACCAACGAGACCACATTGGCATAACCCCGTACCTGAAAGCCCCATATGCACCAATCTGGGTCCCGTGAGGTAGATCCTATGTAAAATTTTAAGTTGAACTAGTCGTAGGCGAGCTGGGATTGCAACTTCCCTAGGAGTGGACACCGCTGTCTGCCAATCTTCATCTAGTTCTATCCTGTCCTGAATCCACTTATCTCTAAGCGCCTCAAGGGAGTCAGTCCTATGGTTGATCAGCTTTTTATATATCAAAGAGATCGTTTTGTCCGGGAGGTGTCCGTCTAGTATTCTATCGTCCAGAGGGGAAGCTTCTGAAGTTTTCGTCTCACCAGGCAATACTGAGAGGAGGGAGTGCCAAACCTGCCTATAACGAAAGTACTCGGAGTGTGCGAGTTTATATTCCATCTGCATTTCCTCAAATGATTTGATCCTCCCATTCCCCCAGACATCTTTAACCCTGGAAATGCCTGAGTTCCCACTTGTCGAAGCCTTTCGTCTTCCACAGCTTGCCAAGCTGTTCGGAATACCATAGCGGGGTGGCCATAGTCAACGTATTTCTCCAGCCCAATGAACCCGTGACCACATGCCAGACATGTACCAAGTATTTAGTGGGATCTGTTAATACCACCCTGTTAGGTCGAGAATATAAGGCTCTGTTGTAATTGTTACGCGGAAGAAGCCATTTGTCCATGGCGTAGCCAGGATCATCGACCCGGCCATACATGCATTGGTTAATTGCTGCCAGTTGGGCGCCCAATAATATCTTTTGATATCCGGGAGGGAAATGCCTCCGTCGTACCAAGAACAGGTCAGTTTGTGTAAAGCAATGCGAGGCCTGCCCTCCCACAACAGACTCCGCTGTAGGCCCTCAATTTCGTGGAAATAACTTGACGGTACCACGTCTAAGGTATTTTTGCAGAGCATAAATAAAACTTGTGTGAGCCATCATTTTAAAGAGGGCCGCCCTACCCAACAATGAAAGAGGAAGCTTCTTCCAGTTGGCGATATCACTCCGAAGCCGATAAAGAGGGGGAAGAAGATTTCGAGAATCCCCAAGTATTTGAGCCCTTCTGAGCTAAACTGTATAGGACAGTTTCTCTGAAGTACTGGGAGGTCACCCTTTTATACAAACAACATGGATAAGTTAATTGAAAGTCCTGAGTTTCTCCCGAAGGAGGCCAGGACATCAAAAATCACAATAAGAGATTTACGGGGAGAGGCCAAATAAAGCAAAATGTCATCCACATATAAAGATATTCGGTCCTCCCAACCAGGGGACCACCGCATACCTCTGATCGAAGGCTCCCAAAGGGGAGAGGGGTTGGCCTAACGGCTAAGGCGCTCGACCTCGGACCTAGGGATCTGGGGTCGAGTCTCGTTAACGACGCCAAAAACTCCCCTGTGATTCTGGGCAAATCACTTAATCTCCCCGTGCCTAAAAAAAAAAAAAATGAAAGTGTGTCCTCATGTAACGTAACTGGTGCTATGTAAAGCGCTCTGATAACTGATTCGGTTCGGGTTCTAGTTCGCGCTATATAAAACTCTGCAAAAAAAAAAAAAACTTATCCAAGGGGCTCTAAAGCCAGTGAAAAAAGAAGGGGGGACAGTGGGCAACCCTGTCGGGTACTCCGTCCCAACAAAAAGGAAGCCAAGACTATATTGTTAACTACCACTTGAGCAAGCGGCTCCGAGTACAACAGATGTATCCAGCCAATAAACCCGGGGCCAAACCCAAACTTAGCCAACACCACCCATAAATAAGGCCATTCAATTGTGTCAAATGCCATTGTTGTCAAGTGACGCAATTATAGCTGGTTCTTGCAATGTATGAACCCTGGCCAAAACCCTGTGTAATCTACGTAAATTTAAAGCCGTATTCCTATGGAGCATAAAGCCCGACTGGTCGGGGTGTACTAGATCGCTGATGACCTTGGGCAGTCTATTTGTCAATAGTTTGGCCAAAATCTTGGGCTCGGCATTAAGTAGTGTTGTATAACTCCTATATATCCCTATATCGTGTTAAGTTAGCATAGGTACGTTTGAGATTTAAACGCCATTTTTCCTTTCTTGCAACTTCTGCACACGACCCTCATTTGTTGACTTAGCTTTCAACCTAGTAGTTTGCCGTGGTGAATGTGAGAATAATATATTATTGCTCTGATATCTGCTTTGTTTAATAAAACATGTCTGCACGGAGAGTGCTGAAGTTTCAGGAGCAACACGATATGGAATTGTTATGAGGTCTGATCTCCACGCCTTCATAGTCATAACACAAGTGCAGCCTTTGCCAACTTGGGCTTGAGGCGGGATTGATATTGCTTTGCACGAGAATTGTTAACAGACTTGATGCGGTGCACATGCAGAGAGAGCTGGTGTATGCTGATGTGATTCCTTCATGCTAGGACACTAAGGTATGGGCCCGCCCTAAAACAACCCAAAGAGACCTTCTTAGATAATAATATAATATATGTGTTAGGGAGGGTGAGATATAAGTGTTGTTAACTCTTATTCATTACAGCATGTTAACATGCTGTCACCATTCGCTTTTTATGTCTTAGTAACTATGCTGATAATTTTGCTACTGATAATAAGTATACTTGTATTATCAAAGATACTGCGCCTGAGAAGACGGCATTAGTAAATAAACATTTCAAATGCACATGTGTCTTCTTTACTCCATGTTCTGGTTTGTAATGATAATATAACGAAAGAGTGTTCATGAGTCCCACGTACCCTGAGGTACTGTAAGTTCATGTTCTGGTTTGTCTAAACATTGGGTGTTTGATATGTCCAATGAGACACTGTAGCTAGCTCGGTAAGGGGTGAGTTGGTTGCTAAGGTAAGTTTTGGGACACCCTAATTTGCCGAGGTTCCACTCCTCTGTGCACAGTTCTGTGTGAGTACAGAAACCCTGCAACATGGCGCCCAACGGTTTCGGTGGTCTTATATCATGACACTCGAGTAGTTTATCGTTCATGCCTTAACCCCTTCACGTCCGTTTCCGGAAAACGGGGTGTTGGTGAAACCTACCTATTTCTTGGAATAGGTCTTTATTCAAGCTTGATTCTTACCTAAACGGTTTCTTTGGATTACTACCCAGTTGTGCTACAAAGTATTCTTTGTTTTTTTCTTGTTTCCAGTTCTGTAATGGCGGCAGCGGTGGCTATTGCGCAGCATAGTCGCGTAGCGGTACGCAACCATCTTCAGACGTACCAGGTCCCAGTAGATGGGATGGCTGTGATTTTCGTGGTATGTGCAGATCCGGCGTTTCCTTACGAGTTGTTTTACTCTTGGGTTACGTTTCCGGCTGTGGACGCTAATTCTGGTTTGTTCCACTCCTACACCGCCTCAGATGTCCCAGCTGAATATACGCCGTACAGGGCATTGGAAATACCTATTGATCATTGGCAGCATCGAGTTTGGTTTGATGGCGCCCTCCCCCACTCTATGTCCCCTGCGAGGTTAGGTCCACTCTCAATTCCAGGTACTAATTGGCCTGCGTTGGGTGGCTTTACCCCGCACCCGAATCACGGGGCTTGCACCCTGGCTGAAATTCGCAGGCTGCATGTAGTTTCCATTTCCGTGATTCGTGCTTTAGTGCAATACATCGGTCGACATCTTCCTGGTGGTCCCCAGGGGGGTGCGGCCGCTCCCATGGAACGAGGCGGTATGCGTCTCAATCCAGTGATGGTAAATTCGGTTTTTGGTGCGCGTCCTGTTGACAACGATGACTTCCCATTCTGGCTAGCAGAGAAGTTTGATCAACTGGAGGCGGTTTTTCCGAATTCTACTCCTGCTGATAAACATAGAATGTTAACGATTACTCTACCGAAGGATATTACTCCTGAACTTGCTGACTGTGACAGCTGGGGAAAAACATTTGCGGCAGTTTATACAAGGTGTTTCGGCACCCCGTCTATGACTGCCCTGCCTGAAATCGTTAGACGTGTTCAGAATGATCACGGTCCAGAGGCAGCGGTTGAATTGGGTATGCGCCTGTGTGGTTCTTTTGAGATTGTAAGTGATCTCATTCTCTCCAATGTTAAAGGAGATGCAGTTAACTTTCAGGTGTCGAATGCTTTGGCTGCTCTGCCCGATGCCGACAAACCCCGCCAGTTAGCAAAGATTGTGGTGGCCGCTTATAAAACAATTGGCCGCACAAGTAGAGGTCTAAAATATTTTCCAGTAAAGGAGAAAAAACAACCACAGGGACAATCTGCAGTGACAGATGCCCAGCCCAAGTCCAAGAAACAAAATTGGCCTAAAAAAACAGACACAGGGGAAGCAGACAACGCAGACTCAGGGTAATTTTCCTGCAATACAAGCTCCTGCGCCACCCGAAAAAGTTTATGATTTGCGCGACCGCGCGATGATTAAATCGCCTGATCGTTTTCAGGGTTCTGATCAACGCTCTCCTCGTTCCTTTCAGGACACATCGGCTCCCAAGACCGGTGGAGGAGGAGGGGGTGGACGTGGACGTGGTGGCCAACAAGGACGTGGTCAGTCCCGCCAGACGGACGGCGCAGTGAAGCAGGAGGATTCTACGCCTAGGCGTCCGCAGTTTGCGAAAAAGAAAGTCGCAGCCTTAACAGCGCATCGATATGCCACAGATAGTGAGAACGCGGCTTCGGAATCTGACGTGGGCTCTGACCTTGCTGGACAGCGCGGCGGAGATAACCATAGTCAGAGAGGCGCTGCGTCCACTACTGAGGGTGACAGCGACTGATGTCTACGTTGTGATAGAAACAGCGGATACGAGACTTGCTCCCCCTGAAAGACTATATGAAATTGTCCTGTTAATTGAAGGTGACATACAGCGTACCGTTAAAGGTGTATTTTGGGAGAATCTGTCTTCTACATATGATATTTTACTTTCGGAGGCTGACTGGCCCCCACCTTTTGTGCTCGCGGCGCCGCGAGGGGAGGAGGTAATCCTACCCAGTTTCGCGAACACTGTCTCGAAAGAGCATGCGCAGCATTTTGCAGAAGAGTGGGCTCGGGCTCTCGCGCCGGCTCTGTACCGTAACCAATGTGGTTGGGATAAATTGTCGCCTTGCCACGAAATTCCGTTGCGGTCTCAGCCGCAGCCTCAACCTCAATATCCCATTCGGCGTGAAGCAAAATCTTCCGTCGCGGAAATCCTTGAACAATTGGAATATCAGGGAGTTATTGAAACGTGTGTGTCACCGATGAATAATCCCCTTTTTACTGTGAATAAACCTGACGGATCATATCGTTTGGTTTTGGATTACCGGCATTTAAACTCGCATTGCCGTAACTGTGCAGTACAGAATACCCACGGCTCTGCCCTAGTGGATAGTCTCGTGCGTAAGCGTTTCAAGACAACGCTTGACATATCCAATGGTTTTTATGCCCACAGATTGGACAGCTTTAGCTCCCAATGGACCAGTTTTACAAGCGCTGGAGTCCAAAAGCAATTCCGGCGTCTTCCAATGGGCTACAAGAATAGTCCTGGTGTATTTACCGCTCGAATTGTCTCTATTCTGGAGGCACTCGACCCTGATGCTTTTTCGTATGTGGATGACATATATCTCACAGACGACGATATTTGGGAGCATCTGTGTCGTGTAAATTCTCTTGTTTGCAACTTCGCAGACATGGGTTACAAATTCAACTTTGCAAAATCGCACATTGCTGAACACACAGTGTTGTTTTTGGGCTATGAGCTCAACAATGAAGGTAGAGGTTTGGCTCCTCACTTCTTGGAGAAGTGCGCACAATTGCGCGCACCAACAACTCTGAAAAAATTACAATCCTTACTGGGCTTTTTGAATTTCGGCAGAACTTACATTCCGGAATATGCCCAGCGTATCAAGCCTTTGTATGCTTTGATACAACCGACTTTCTCAAAATCATGCTGGCTGCCTGAGCATTCAGCCATTTTGCAATCCTTGCAGGCTGATCTGCTCGCTTCTAAATATTTACTGACTCGTGATAACCACACCAACCTGGTCATAAGAATAATTCCTGGGACGGTGGGTTTCACTTACCTCACTTTTAATGAAGGTGACACAGTACCTATTGCTTACAAGTCACACTTGTACACCTCGGCTGAGATGCGGTTTCCCACCATAGAAAAGGTTTTAACTGCTGTACAGATGGCTATTCTAAAGGAACGAGCTCTGTCACAGGGGAAACGCATGCTAGTGGTAACACCCTGTCCTCATTTGGAGGCAGTCACGAAAGCGAGTGTACCAAATTCAAAAGCTTTGCACCCTCGGTGGATTCAGTGGGCTGCGTCATTGTCATCCTCGGATGTCATGTTTATTTTTGACGCTTCCTTACGGTCGCAGGAGTACTTGCAGTATGAATTCGTTCATCCTGCTCCTCTGGCGATGCGACCTTTGGAGGACTTCCATTGCATCATTTACACTGATGGGTCGGCGCAGGTTGCGCATGGCTCTAAACATGCCTACGTTTCCGCATGCGCCATTGTGGTCGGTGCTATGTTGAATGATGAGTTCATTTCCGGGGAGGTACACACGTTGCCCCTGGGCGATTGCACCGCACAATTGGCAGAGCTTCGTGCTCTCTTACTAGCTTTGGAGTACGCAGATCCAAGTGTTACTACTCTAATTGTAAGTGATTCTTACTACTGTGTCCAGTCTTACAATGAAAACTTGTTCTTTTGGATTCGAAATGATTTTCATGATTCCAAGGGTAGCACAATAAAACATAAAATGATCTGGGTTCGAGTGGCAGAGCTTAAGGCTATGTTGCCACTCGTTTATGTGATTCATACTCTCGGTCATCAGCGCGTGGGAGTTCACGCTGTTGGCAACTCGCTTGCTGATGAAGCAGCGAAATCAGCAGTGTCTACATACTTAGTTGCAGCAGTTACTAGGTCGAAAACCAAGATTGATAGCGACATCTTGGCAGCGATTGCTGCCTCTGAGAAGGGAAGTAAACATCCTTCGGGATTCCCTTCGAAGTATAAATACCACTTAAGTCCCGAAAAGGTTCCTTTTGTGACAATTCCTGAAGTTGGGGAACGGCTGATTCCCAACTCTGATCGCAGAACAGACTTGATTACAGCGGCTCATGAAGGTGTGGCGTCTGCGC
This sequence comes from Lissotriton helveticus, assembly GCF_964261635.1. Lineage (NCBI taxonomy): Eukaryota > Metazoa > Chordata > Amphibia > Caudata > Salamandridae > Lissotriton > Lissotriton helveticus. The sequence continues at coordinate 296,171,545 of NC_136063.1, forward strand.
ATGCGGGCGTCTCAGCCACTGTAACGCAACTACAACAACGTTTCTGGTGGCGGGGACTGTACAAACAAGACGCGTGATTATGTCCTTCTTTGTGACATATGCCAGCAGATTAAACCTTCAACTGCTACGCGTCCGCCTCAGACTCAGTTGTACATTTCTAATAAACCACTAGGCTGTGTTTATTTAGATCACTGCGGTCCATTTTCATCTGATACTGCGTATAAATACATCTTAGTAGCAGTTGACTCATGCACACGCTTTGTGTGGTTATGGCCACATCGCAGCGCTGATTCCCGGACTGTCATCAGAGATTTGCGTATCTTTATAGGGATTTTTGCCTGTGGTACCTTCCATTCGGATCAGGGTCCGGCTTTCGCCTCTAAGGCGTATAAGGATGCCATGACTTCGATGGGGGTCCAAGTCAAGTTTTCGTCACCCTACAGACCCGAGGGTAATAGTGTAGTTGAACGAATGAACCGTGATTTAAAGCAATCTTTGACAGCCCGAGTTATAGGCACTGGCAGAAATTGGCTGGCTCACCTCTATGGCGTGCAGCGTGCTCTTAATAATCTCCCTAGAAGGTCTCTGGGTGGGCGGACCCCATACGAAATGCTCTTTGGCATCAAGATGTTCGTCCCTGACCTTGACGGTCTAGACTCGGTGGTTCGCGCCACTTCCTTTGACGCAGATGAACATTGCAATGTTTTACAGAATCTACAAAAGACGAGAGACACTCTTGCAAAGGAACATTTGCCCTCCACATCGGATGATGCGTTGCAGATCCCGGTAGTTGGCTGGCTACCCCAAGTTGGAGAACTGGTTCGAGAGAAGATCGACAACAAGAAAGAGTTTGGTCCCTCCTATCGAGCTCCGGTCCCAGTGCTTGGAGTGAAGGGCACAAGAACAGTCATTTTACCACCACTTCCAGGTCGTAAGGAAAACAGGTTTATTTCTATTGGCAATGTCAAGATACACAGAGTGGCCGATTCTTCTTAGCATGACACCGGCTGTTTCCTGTCCTTCCATTGTGAGAAATTCAATTATGCCCACTGCTTCTAATAATGAACCTGAGGTGGCCATCGAATTACCTGCTGTTTCCAGTCCATTATTGAATAATTTACCAGGAACTAACCTTGATGAGACAGACTATACATACCCCACTGATTTGTCCATGCCTGACCTGCAAGCTCGTTTAGCCACGGAATCCAGATTTTCATTTGACTCTGCTTCCCTTGCCTCGAAAAAACCCTCTAAAATTGCATTATATGCTAGCCTGTTTAAAAAACATTTTTTGATACCTCCTTGGATATACATTTGGCTGGTCCTTTTTTCAGTTTACCTTTTTATGTCAATTGGTTTTGTGTTTTATTTTTTTCGGATTATGAATGGACACTATGTCGAGGAGAGAACTTGCATTACTCATTTGAATGGAACTTTGGCCCCACTTTCCTCTTCACATTCTACACACAGATTAAAAAGAGACTTGACTTTGGTTAACATCACAGCGTGGCCTGTTCTGGATGGAATCGCGTGGGATGCAGTTCGTTTTCAGATTCATGGTCCAACGGAAGTCGTTAATGTCCCTAATGTACTAAGAGTTAATATGGGGGATGTGGTGAAACAAAACATTCGTTCTGATGATTGGGATGTTAATGCTGTGGAAAGTTTGTTTTCAGATTTGAAATATTATGCTGCTTTTGATGCTGAGGATTTATATTTAGAATCTGCTAATTATGGTGAATTGTTCTGTTACCAACATTATGGCAATCACTTCTTACACAAGACATCTTCCCGAAGGAATGCGGTTAATTTTACTCAGTGGGAACATTGCCCAGCACCAACACAAGGGAGTTCAGAAACGTTTCTTAAAAAGTATACTTATTTCACTGACTTTAATCAGTCCAATCCGGAGTCCTTTTATTTTAAATTTCACAAACAGCCACTGTCCAAGGTTCGACTTACAAATACAAAATTGTTATATTCAAAGGCCTTCCTGGATCAATTAGTTACTGGAGGGTATGAGTTATGGAAGGATACCATAGACCTTAAATCAGTTTGGGGCTCAAGGGCCTGGCAGGTACAAGGCACTGAGGCTTTGCACCGTGCATGTCTCATCCCAAATCATATGTGGTTTTTAAATGAAACCATTTCCCAGACCACGTGCTTTGGATTGGCTACATCTAAAAGGTTAAACACCCCGTCTTTCCCGGAGTTGGAGGAATATGAGAATTGGAGTAATTTTACTAAATTGTCCATTAGAGATATACAGGCTCTGCTTCTGAATTCCTCCTTTAACATTTCCAGTATGACTCCCAAGGGTTGGCTGCTTTGGCACCGTAGTGCTGATTCTTGCCAAAAAAGATTTTTAAATATAACTGACGGGTTTAAGACTGTTAGATCTGATCCCCGTTTTGATTTGAGTCATACTGTCACCTCTTACTCTGTTGGCAAGTTGTGTCAAGCTTGGCTGAAACATTCAACTTTACCTGCGGTTAAGTATCACCTTTCCAAACTGAATGCAGACGTGGATTTGAATGATTTCATTAAGGGCCCAGCTAGTGGCAGGTCGAAAAGGTGGTTATATGGTGTTTACAATGAAATTTGGAAACTCTCACAGATTGAGGCTGCTTCACGCCTTAGGGCTATTGATCAGGCAAATCTTGAGAAAGTGCTTGCAGTGGTTGACAATAGCATTAACGTGCTTTCCTCTAGAATTTACACATTAGATAATATTGTGTCGTCTGTTGTTGATATTGTACATGATGAAGTGTCTGTATTATACCATGGTCATAATCAATTACGTTCAATCATGCAGTTTGCATGGACACTACAGACTCTAAAAATGGGTAAAGTTCACTGGGGATACATGAACGTTTCCTCTTTATTTGCACCATTTAATTTGACAGACAAACAACGCTTGCTTTCAATGCGTGATGCTTCCTTTTCTATGCTCCATATTGAAAGATTGGAATCTTTACCTTTTTCTGTGGCAGAGACCACTGCTGCTACGTGGCTTATCCACGGTTTAATAACGCTGCCTTTTGCTTTATATAAGTTTTCAAATTGTATGAAATATGTGCCAATAGGTCGTTTTGAACCCTTAGGTAGCGGTTTTCTTCATGAGGTCTGGTCACTCCCATACACATACAGATGTTTCAAGGATGAACAAGAGGTTTATCTAACAGGGGATGAGTGTACTGAGACGCCAGATCATTCTTTAATGTGCAGACACATACAGTTACACGGTTCATGTAACAAGGACCGACCGAATATGGCTTGCGTTTTACAGGGCACGCCAGTTCCTGCTATCATCCCCACGTTTAAATTGTTAGAGAATGGTAGTTATTTAATGCTCAATAATGAAAACTGCTGTGGTTTAATTAAAGGTATAGCTTTCATAGTAACGGTTAGTGAGCGAGTTATTTGCTGCAGAAATGTTCTTTATCCTCCCACACGTGAACATAGGGAGTCTTCCATTTGGCCACAGATACCGACCTTGGGAGCAGAATTCAGCGGCATGGCTAGAATAAGAGCTCTATTGTCCCAGAAAGAGGTGGCCTTGAGCTCGGCCCGTGAAACTTTCGTGCTTCACATTGCTAACACCCGCACGGAGGTTCAGGCTCTTTTAAACACTGATTTGCCCTTGCATTTCGGAGCCATGGTCCGTTCTATCTTTAACGCATCCTCCACAACGGGCCTAGCACATTTTTTTAAAGTTGTTAGCGGTGGTCTCGTGACTTCCTTTGAGAAGATTTTTGGAGTCATCCCTGCTTTCTTCCATTCTATTTTTTCATCCTTGTTTGGAGGGTTCCCGTTTTTGCTTGCATTAGCGGCTGGCGCATTGGTGGTTTTCTGCCTTTTTAAATATGGATGCCCTTCCTGTGCAAGACCACGCACAGCTACTACTGACGCGGTTTCGCAACCGCATGCTTGATTACTATGGCACACTGCCGTTAGCGACTCTAAGCACGGCGTTTGGATTATCTTTTCGGTTCTCCTATTTCACCTGTGTCCAGCCTGTATTTCGCTGTCTGACCTGTGATTTCCTTTGGGCCATTGATTTGTGTCTCTGCGGACCAGCATCTTCTGACGTCGATTTTGATCAACTGATGAGTCCTATCATTGCTCACGAGTTGGTTTGTTCTGACGAAAGGGTTATGGCCTTGGCGGTGGCACATGGACTAATGGGTCCCTGGGATGTGTTGTCGGCAGCGCAAAATTTCTTGGAACTAAGTTTTCTTGAGAACCCACCGAGCTGTCCTCTGATGGTTATAGAGGATCCGGTGCTGGAAGATCACGTATGTTCCTTTCATCTTTTAAATTGGATGGCTGAACTGTTTTCTGATGAGGACAGTGACTTCCTCCTGGAGGCTGTTGCAGCTTACTTTTCATATACGGTCTTATCATAGACACTGCCTCAAATTGACATGCTGATTGATAGCATTTCCTTGATTTTATTGACTTTTGGTCAAGAGATTTTATTTTTTGCTTGCCTATTGGCTTGAGCCACAGTATATTTGTGGGCTATTTTTTTAGCATTAATTTTTATATTCATGCTCGTTTATGAATGGATTCTGCTCTCATGTGATGGCACTTCTGTTACCTTATTTAGTCCGTTCTCGGATCATGGGGGGGTGTTGTATAACTCCTATATATCCCTATATCGTGTTAAGTTAGCATAGGTACGTTTGAGATTTAAACGCCATTTTTCCTTTCTTGCAACTTCTGCACACGACCCTCATTTGTTGACTTAGCTTTCAACCTAGTAGTTTGCCGTGGTGAATGTGAGAATAATATATTATTGCTCTGATATCTGCTTTGTTTAATAAAACATGTCTGCACGGAGAGTGCTGAAGTTTCAGGAGCAACACGATATGGAATTGTTATGAGGTCTGATCTCCACGCCTTCATAGTCATAACACAAGTGCAGCCTTTGCCAACTTGGGCTTGAGGCGGGATTGATATTGCTTTGCACGAGAATTGTTAACAGACTTGATGCGGTGCACATGCAGAGAGAGCTGGTGTATGCTGATGTGATTCCTTCATGCTAGGACACTAAGGTATGGGCCCGCCCTAAAACAACCCAAAGAGACCTTCTTAGATAATAATATAATATATGTGTTAGGGAGGGTGAGATATAAGTGTTGTTAACTCTTATTCATTACAGCATGTTAACATGCTGTCACCATTCGCTTTTTATGTCTTAGTAACTATGCTGATAATTTTGCTACTGATAATAAGTATACTTGTATTATCAAAGATACTGCGCCTGAGAAGACGGCATTAGTAAATAAACATTTCAAATGCACATGTGTCTTCTTTACTCCATGTTCTGGTTTGTAATGATAATATAACGAAAGAGTGTTCATGAGTCCCACGTACCCTGAGGTACTGTAAGTTCATGTTCTGGTTTGTCTAAACATTGGGTGTTTGATATGTCCAATGAGACACTGTAGCTAGCTCGGTAAGGGGTGAGTTGGTTGCTAAGGTAAGTTTTGGGACACCCTAATTTGCCGAGGTTCCACTCCTCTGTGCACAGTTCTGTGTGAGTACAGAAACCCTGCAACAGTAGAGAGAGAGGTCTGTACGAGGCACAATCAGTTTTGATCTTGCCCTCCTTATGAATAACAACTATCAACAAAACCCTCTGGTCTCTAGGGAGAGTCCCTCTATCTCTGGATTCCAAAAACATTTCCTTCAGGTAAGGCGCAAGTCGATCCGGCTTAAGCTTATAAAGTTCTATAGGGAGTCAGTCAGTCAGTCAAGTTCACTTTATTTGATTTGTTAAAAATCATAAGACATAAAAACATTAAAATACAATTTTCAGATTCACAGAATACATAAATTTATAACGACCAGGCAAGAGCATTATATACAACCCTAGAACGCAAAAAGCAATTACAGATAAGTGATAATTGAGATGCAGCTTAAGAGAGCTTAGGTTAGGTCCCCCAGGGCCACCAAATTTGTTTTTGTTCTATGGGCCGCCACCAAAAAGCTCGCTACTCCAAAGATAATGGCGGTACTGCCCAGGGACATTACGTGAACTAGAGCTGGCCTAACTTGAACAAAGCCGGCCTCTCTTAGAATTGGTACCAAATATTTTTTCCTAGCGCCCGCATATAAACTGCAAAACATGATAAAATGCATAGTGTCCTGGTGAGAAAAGTCATCACATTTGCACGGAAGGCCCTCTTCCGGTTTACACCAGGACGGGTAGCTGCCCAGGGAATAATGGATTAAATTAAATCTAAATTTTATCAACAAATGTCTATGGAAGGGCTTGGTTACGATTTTGAGATAAGGCTCGAGGGAAGGAGAACTCTGCAACGAATAATGTGATCTCACAGTGGGTTGGTTTAATTCTTGCTCCTCCTGAGCCAATCTGGCCCTATCCTTAAAAGTTGCTTTAGTCCATTTAATGTCCTCCCTCTTGATACAAAAAGGAGAATTAAAAAGTTCCGGGCACCCTAGCTGTAAGAAGATATGTCTCACGTACTCCAACCAGGCTATTCTCTTTGCGTGGTCCATGGTCATAACGTCATGTAAAATAGCATGATTAAGGGTTAGTTCATCATTTAACCAAGTCTTGAACCAAAATAAAAGAGGAGCTAGTTTAAGTTTATCGGTGACGTAATCTAGGCCCATCTCCCCATGAATGCAAAAGGTAGGGGTTGACTGGGGGACAGAAAGGAGACGTCTCAGCAATTTGTTTTCCACTGTTTGTATTGTATCCTGAGAAACGTATCCCCACAGTGGGGACCCATACATAATAATAGATACACTTAGAATTATAGATTTTTAAAAGTGCCTCCATGGGTCTAGCCCCTAACCTATTTGCAAATCCTAAAAGGGCTGAAGAGGCCCTCGCCAGGGATAAACTTTTTGATCTTAATTTGGTGTCCCCATGAGCCCCTGTCATCAAAACTAACCCCAAGGGAAAACTGTCACCCTTGACACAGGCTCGCCCTTGCAGAAAAATTATATGGGCTTACCCCTATTTCTATGGCGGCCCACCACCATCGTGTGGGACTTCTTCGCGTTAATTTTTAAGTCAAGTTGGTCCATGAAGGCGCCAAATGATGCCAATAATCGCTGAAAGCACGCACTGGGTTGGGCCATCAGGACTGCGTCGTCCGCGTATAGGAGAGCCGGAATGTAACTTTTCCTACACGCGGAACGTCCCCCTCCAATGCCTCTAGATGTTTACCCAGACCGTTTATGTAGATGGTAAAGAGAAGGGGTGCCAGGATGCAGCCCTGGCAAACTCCTCTCTCTGATTTAAAACGGTCGGTACACCTGCCTTCCTTCGTAACTCGCACTGTGGCAAACAGGTCCTGATGCAATGAAGCCATGAAATTCACAAGTGATTTGTCAATCCCACGCTCCAGTAAGATTTCCCATAATTTTGACCTGTTCACCAAGTCGAATGCCGCGGAGAGGTCCACGAAGGCCAAAAACAAGGACCCCTCCTTGGCTACCGTATACTTGGATATTAACAGGTGGAGGTTGGAGCACTGGTCCAAGGTACCTCTTCTCGCCCTAAAGCCGTACTGGATATTTGATAAGCCTCCACAACCCTCAATGTTGTCTCTAAGTTTAAATAACAAGACTCTGCCTAAGATCTTAATTGCAGTCTCTAGGCGGGAAATGGGCCTATAACACCCTGGGTCATTACGATGGCCCTTTTTGAAAATGGGCACGATGATTGCCCCAGTATTGGAACTTTCATAGATTCCCATGCTTTTGTATCATTCCCCGTCGTCGGAATGGGAGTCTCGGTAACAAAAATATCATAGCAGTAGGTACAAAAGAGAAAGAAAAAGGCCTAGGCCTCATTCCCTTTTGTAGCATATCACCCTCTTTTTGTAAAAGAGACCAAACTCTAGGTGACAGCCAATCAGACGTGCCTCACCCCTTAGAACCCTCCAGAAGGAACCTCAGAGCCTCAGATTTTCTACCGCACGTTGTGCTATGGAGTCTCCTTTGAGCTCTGCTCTATTCAACTCTTTAAATAGGATTTCTACAGTTTTTTCTCTTCAGAATTTCTTCAGGATCTCTTAAATTTGACTTCAGGATGGCTGACAAGGAGAAGAAGCCCCTTTTCAAACCCTGTTCGACCTGTGGCAGGAAAAGGTTGTTTGTTGAAGACAAACGCAAGGACTGCATCTACTGCTTATACCCAGATCATAAAGCAGAAGACTGCAAGATTTGCCGCACGTTTTCTACCAAGACCCTCCGAGATCGTGCTGGTAGGCTGTTGACCTGGCTGCAGAGGCAAAAGGAAAGGAAGCATGGAGTTTCCAGTGACAGTGAGGAGTCTTCTTCTTCAGCTGTTTCCTCAAAAAGGTCAGTTAAAAGGGGTAGAGGTTCTCCATCTTCCTCTGTGGAACACCCCTCTAAGGCTTCTAAAAAAGACCCCCAGAGAGTCTAAGATCTTAAGTCCAGAAAAATCTCCTCCCCTCGGGGTACAGGAGAAGGCAGGACCAGCTACGGCTTTTAAGGGTGAGAAGACAGACCCAGCCTTCAAAAAACCCTCTTCACAATCTTCAGAGAGGAGTTCTAAATCCTCTACGATGAAGACGTCGTCGACGGGGGTCCCGTCGACAAAGAAAATGAAGTTGAAATTGGTCTCGTCGACGGGAGAGTCGACTAAGATATCGTCGTCGAGGAAAAAAGCGTTGACGGAACACACGTCGACGGGAGGTATGCCGACGACATCGTCGACAAAGGCTTCGTCGACTGGTACAATGACATCATCGACGAGGAAGACATCACAGTCAACGATGGTGACGAGGACGTCGTCGACTATTTCGACGACGGCAGTTTCGTCGACTATTTCGACGACGGCAGTTTCGTCGACTATTTCGACGACGGCAGTTTCGTCGACGAGCGCGACGACGACTTTGACAACGGCAGGTTCGACTATGCTTTCATCGTCGACGACATCGACCACACCAATCTCGTCGTCGAGAGTAGTACCATCGTCGACGGATCAGTCGACGGTGATTGCTACGGAGAGAAGAGTGACAGTCTCACTTACAAGGATAACGCCAGAGATGACGTCTCCGGGGAGAGTGACTCCTTTACCTCCAACTTTACTGTTTGAACAGGGGGAGTCAGATGAGGATGGCCAGGACTTTTTTGAATATGCCAATAGTCCATCCCAACTTATGGTCAAGTGTCGGGATACAGATTCAGAGGGGGCATATGACCAAGGCGAAGAAGAGTATCATCAAGGGGCCCACTCGCAGGGATTTACAGAGAAGGAGATGGTTTCAGTGCCAACTTCATTCCTGCAGGACCTCCATAAGATGTTTCAGGACTACAAATCCAAGGCAGCTGGGCCAGTTCAACGTCCTGCGACTCCTACGGATCCTGCCTCTACGGCTATTCCGGTGATACCGGTTCAAGCATCCCCTCAGCCGCAGCCTACAGTTCCACAAGCTCCCTCAAGGCCGGCAGATAACCAGGATGAGGAGGAATCCTCGGATGAGGATCAAGAGTCATACCATAACACTGATGAATATAATGACGTCATCCCGGACCCGGCATCTCCAGTTGCAGAGCCGGTGGACTCCCCTCCTACAGACATAGGGGGTTTTCACCAGTTGATGGAGAGGGCAGCAGGAAGATTCAAGTTGGCAATGCCTGCGCAGACAACAGACTGTTTTCTTTATGATTTTAAAGAAACTCACCGAAAAACGACAAGGTCTATACCAATTATTATGGGAGGAAGGTGTTAAGGCGATGAAGAATCCAGCGACGGTGGTCCCTGTGCTACCGCGTCTGGATAAAAAGTACAAAGCACCGGATGACGGACCAGCTGCCTTGATGGGCCACCCTAAACCAGATTCAGTCATTTTGCAGGCGGCACAGAGGAAATCACGAAATACCTCTGCTCCATTGGTGGCTCCTCCGGATAAGGAAGGACGGAGACTGGATAACGCTGGCAAACGGTTCTCGTCAATGGCTATCCTTTTAGTGCGAGCTGCCAACGCTCTGGCAATATTGGGGAGATACGACCGCCAGCTCTGGTGTGATGTAGCCCCGTTCCTGGAACAGCTTCCTCCAGAATCCACTGCGGAGGCAAAGAAAATCTTGCAGGAAGGGGAAGCAACTTCCATGGAGATAATAGACTGCGCCATGGACATCGCGACAACGGCTTTTCGTACTTTGGCTGGAGCGGCAGTCCTACGTCGCCAGGGGTGGTTGAAGGCTACCTGGTTTCGACCAGAAATACAGAACAAGGTCCTGGATCTTCCCTTCGATGGAGAGGCGTTGTTCGGTAAACTAATAGATGACGCTCTCCAGGAGATTAAAAAGGACACGGAGACCGCCAAGTCCTTGGGCACTCTCCAGTACCGTAAGTTCCCCTTTAGGAGTTCAAGAGGCAGAGGAAATAGTTACAGGGGATCTTACCAGCAACAACGCTATTCCTCTAATGGATCAGGTTATCAGCAGAACCGCCAGTCTTACCAACAAAGACAAGGCCACTCTCAAATTACTCTAGGCCCTACAACAAGGGCAAACAGGCTCACCGAGGACGGGATACGTCCAAACGCCAATAGCGGCCTCCTGGCTCTGCCTACTGTTCCTCCTCCAGGAAATCATCAGTTGGAGGCAGGGTAACCAAATACCTTCAAAATTGGTCCAAAATTACATCGGACGGTTGGGTGATCAACATCATAAAACGAGGACATACTTTGGAGTTTACGGAAGTCCACCACCTAGGCCACCGGCAGCCATTCCGTCAAAAAAGCTGCGTCTCCTGAGGCTCGAAGTTCAACAGATGCTCCGGAAGGGAGCAATAGAGCCGGTCCCCACCAATCAAAAGGGACAAGGATTTTATTCCAGGTTTTTCCTGGTAAAAAAGACGCTGGAAACATGGCGCCCCATTTTAGATCTCAGGGAGCTAAACACATATCTCATCTCCCTGTCCTTCTGGATGGTATCCCTTCAGGACATATTACGGATGATCAGTCCGGGGGATTTTATGGCCACGCTCGATCTGGAGGACGCGTACTTTCATGTCCCGATCCACCCAGCACACAGAAGGTTTCTACGATTCACAGTAGCCAAGAGCCACTTTCAATTCAGGGTTCTACCCTTTGGTCTTCGCTCTGCGCCAAGAATTTTCACGAAGGTGCTGGCGCCGGTGGCAGCATTTTTGCGAAGAAACCATTACCAAGTTTTCCCCTACCTGGACGACTGGTTACTGAAGGCCTCGTCCAAAGGAGCGGCGCAGGACGCTGTTCGGGCTTGCACCAATTTGTTTCAGAATCTGGGGCTCACTCTGAACAGAGAAAAGTCCTCCCTGGTTCCCTCCAGAAGGGCTCGATTCCTAGGGGCTGTTTTGGATTCAAAGCTCTCAAAAGCTTTTCTGACTCGGGAAAGTAAGGAGAAACTGGAAAGACTAGCTCGAAACTTTCAAGGAAAAAGGTCTTTCAGTACGCCACTACAAATCTCTGCTGGGGGTAATGTCATCTTGTATTCCCCTAATTCCTCACTGCTTGCTCCGGATGCGTCCTCTGCAGGAACAGCTAGACCTCCAATGGAAGCAAGTTCACGGATCCTTCGAGGACAAAGTGACCGTCACTCCAAGGATGAAAGAAGCAGCACTATGGTGGACACATCAAAACAACTTGTCCCAAGGTCTGTCCTTCGCAAACGTTCCATCTCCTCAAATGGTAATGACGGATGCATCATTGGAGGGTTGGGGAGCAGTGATGCAAGATCTGTATGTCAGCGGCCATTGGTCTCCTCGCGAGCAGAAGCTCCATATCAACCTTTTGGAGCTAAGAGCGATCAGGCTAGCTCTGCAAGCCTTCCTTCCACGACTTCAAGGTTCACGAGTGCTGATCAGGACGGACAACACCACAGCCATGCATTATGTGAACAAAGAGGGAGGAACCAGATCGCTTCTGTTATCGCAGGAAGCGCAGCAGGTCTGGGAATGGGCAATTCATCACGAAATCTCACTGAAAGCAGAGCACTTACCAGGAGTGCTGAACGAAGACGCAGACAAGCTGAGCAGGTCATCTTTAGTAAGCCACGAGTGGGAGTTAAACCAGCAGGTTCTGGAACAGCTCTTCAGCAAATGGGGCAGACCGGAAGTGGATCTCTTTGCCACACCGACCAACAAGAAATGCCGGTCTTACGCCAGCAGATGTCACCACCCGGCGTCGTTAGGGAATGCCCTTTCGATAGCCTGGTCGAGGACATTTGTTTACGCTTTTCCTCCCATTCCCCTGATCCCGCGCCTCATCAGGAAGATGAAAATCTAGCCATGCAAAATCATCTTGGTAGCCCCGGCTTGGCCGAGACAATTCTGGTACACAGAACTCCATCTGATGACGCTAGTTCCTCCGTTGCCGCTGGAGGTTATTCCGGATCTTCTCACAATGACCGAAGGACAAGTTTGGCATCCAGATCCACAGTCGTTACACCTGACAGCATGGCTCCTGAGCAGCGAGAGTTCATGAATCTTCCCCTTTCCAGTGAGATCAAAGACGTTCTCTCCCAGGCAAGAGCCCCTTCTACAAACAAAACTTGCAGATGGAAAAGGTTTTGTGTTTGGTGTAGGAAGGAAAAGATAGACCCTTTTACTTCAAAGCCTCATCAACTTCTGCCTTATCTGTTGTCACTGGCTAAATCAAATCTGGCCCATTCATCAAATAAAGTTCATTTAGCGACCATTTCGAGGTACAGGAGGTATGGATCTGGACCTTCATTATGGTCGTCCAGGATAGTCGAGCAATTTCTTAAAGGCTTGTTCAGAAACTACCCACCAGTGAGGCCTCCGCCACCGACTTGTCATTTAAATTTAGTCCTTTCTCAGCTCATAAAAGCTCCATTTGAGCCGATTTATCGTTCTGACTTGAAATACCTATCTTGGAAGTTGGCTCTCCTCTTGGCCCTCACATCAGCTAGGAGAGTTGGAGAGTTACAGGCCCTCACCACCCAGGAGCCATTCCTGCAATTCAAGAGAAACACTGTAATCTTGAGAATGAACCCGAAGTTCATTCCCAAAGTACCATCGGACTTTCACTTAAACGAGCCGGTGATTCTGAAAACGTTTTTTCCTAACCCAGTTACTCCGGCAGAGAAAACACTTCACACTCTAGATGTGCAACGGTACTTAAAATTCTACTTTTATCGCACTAAGGGGTTTAGGAGATCTTCACAGTTGTTGGTTGCCTGTTGTGGTCCAGGCAAGGGTCTTCCACTGTCTAAACAGGGGATCACAAGATGGATCACAGGTGCCATTCTTCATTGCCACACTGCAGCAGGTAAACCTCTGGCTGGCAGGATTCGTGGTCATTCGACAAGATCAGTGGCATCTTCAACGGCCCTCTTTGCGGGGGTGCAAATTAAAGACATTTGCAGGGCTGCTACCTGGAGCAGCGTGCACACCTATACTAAGCATTACTGCTTGGAGTCTTTACAGCAAGACAATGCGGCTGTGGGCCAGGCTGTCCTAAGGAACCTCTTCCAGTGATTGGTGAGCTTTCCCTTCTATCCCACCTTCCGTTGACTGCACAGTTGTATTTCTTATATCGTATTGACTGTTGCAATGTATTATACACAATGTATTTGTGGTGTCTAACTGCTTGCTATTCTGATACAAAAGCATGGGAATCTATGAAAATTCCAATACTGGGGCAAGAAAACAAGTTACTTACCTGTAACTTTGGTTCCCTAGTAGTGGTAACTTTCATAGATTCCCATGCGCCCACCCACCTCCCCAAGGAAAGCTCAGCCTTCAGCAGATATGGTGACTGTTACACAACGGCTACGAAAATCTGAGGCTCTGAGGTTCCTTCTGGAGGGTTCTAAGGGGTGAAGCACGTCTGATTGGCTGTCGCCTAGAGTTTGGTCTCTTTTACAAAAAGAGGGTGATATGCTACAAAAGGGAATGAGGCCTAGGCCTTTTTCTTTCTCTTTTGTACCTACTGCTATGATATTTTTGTTACCGAGACTCCCATTCCGACGACGGGAAATGATACAAAAGCATGGGAATCTATGAAAGTTACCAATACTGGGGAACCAAAGTGTAGGAGAGTAGGGTCTGCAATCCTATGATCACCCAGATTTTTGCTTTTTGCTGCACTGGTTTACGACTTTCCCTGGCTGTGGGCCTGCTAATCAGACCCACAGCCTAGCTGTTCTCTCTATCCAAATTGTACTCAGGTACTGAATTGGCACTGGGCCCTCTCCAAGTCCCTGTACCCAGGGCTGAGGTGCACCCAGAAGTCTCCCAGGGGCTGAAGCATGTATTATGCCACCCCTGGATTGACTAACTAAAACTGACACAACTGGCTGCACGACAGCTGGGGCAAGGTGGTGTACTCACCCTTTGCTTTAGATATAGTATACCTATATCTAACCCTAAAAATGGACACACAGATCTCCTATCAGTCACTCCTATAGCAGGCCTTAACAATCCTGAAGGCAGAGTGCTTGGAATCGTGTGAGATGGTGCTCTAGCATGAGCTGAGCCTGTCTGCGGCTTTCGGGATCCATCCCTTAGCCGTTTCCATGATATCGCATACCATATACTCTTAAGTGCATTATAATCCTCGCGGTTATGTGCCAACTCTGGTATCGCTTTATCAAAACATGTCGAGTAAGGTGTCATACGAATTGGAATACTAACCCCTCGCCAATTCTGGCGACGGGGTTAGCATTCCACCCTTCTAGAGGGACACGACATGCCTGTAACCTATAACCCGGTTAAAAGTCAGACAGAGCCTTAGCATCCACAAAATGGATGCTGCCACCGAGACACAAGTCTGCCCTCCTGCTGCTGGGAGTCCTCCCAGAGCAGGAGATAAGGACAAAGGGTTTCCTGCCAGGGGCGGTGCCAGCACCGTCCCAGACAGGGTTTTGTGTATTGTAGGTAGGCAGGGCTTTAGAGGAAGGTGACTGCACGTGGCACCCCGGTGCTCACTGTGCATAGGCTGGCTGGAACCAGTTCCAGGGGCACTCCAGCCCCTGGCCTGGGGAAAAGCCCGCCAAGGAAGTGGGTGTAACCACCCCCCTCCTGGTCCCACCCATAGGGCAGGACCTAGTCGCGTGCCAGCCCCCTTTTCCCAGATAAAGGTAGAGACTGGCCCCCTTCCAAATCAGATCATCTTTGGAATCAAGACACGACTTTCTGCGAAAGGACTTCAAGATTTCCTTCTTCAAGATTCTCCCTTGTGACTAAGGAGTAGTCACCCTGCATCCGCAGGCACCATCTAAAGAACACTGCGGTCTGCTGTAAGTCCTTCCTCCGGAATCCGACTGCCCAGCTCGACGAGAACCGGCTTCCCTGGCACCTCTGACCTCTACCCACCTCTACAGCCCAGCTGAGAACCGTGGGTGCGACGAGACCTCAAGGGACCGGCCATCTTCAAGACTGCCCGACTTCTTTCCAGCAAGCCCGCCGAGTAATCTACTGGTGAGTGCTTTGGGGTCCGAGAAGCCCCGACTCTGAGCAGCTCCAGCTCCGAAGTGCAGCCCCCCAGCATCTCCACGATCTGCGTGGGGCCCTTCTGCTTTCCGCTGCTCACCGCGTTGTTTGGCTACTAGCCCGTTGGCTTGTGGCCTTCCTGACGACGCCCGACGACATTCCTGCTGCTGGTCTGGTTGCTCCAGACTGGCCCTTGTTCCCTTCCAGAAGAGGAGCCCCCCGGACCCTCCTGGTCCACTCAAGACGCCATTTTGAGTCCACCGCGTGGGCTTGAATTAGCCAAGGCTTGTTGCCCAATCCTGGGTAACTTCGACGCCGACGACTTCATCCTTCGTGGGACAGCTCGCACCTCCATCCTGGTCGCCGACAACGCCTCCTGGTCCGAGAGACTGCAGAGCCCAGCAGCGCCCACTCACCTGACTGCGGTGACTTCGCCCGGTGCCATCCTGCTGCCCACTTAATCACTGGCTAGTGATTCAAGAACTTGGTCCCCTCTGCTTTCAGGTTTTCTTCTTCCTTGATCCAGGCTTGGATCCATCGAACTTTTCTTCACTGGTCGCCTGCCAGCAACTTCTTCCTTCCAGGCTCCTGGTCCGGCAACGAGATCCCCGACGTCTTTTCAGACCTATGCAGCTGCAGCCCCTGGGCTAGGTAACTTCGGCACTCCGGTGTCCCAGCATAGCCTCACTATCCAAGGGTCAGGATCCACTGTCGTTTTCTTCCTACCAGGTCGGGTTCGCCCGTGAACACTAACTCTGTGAATTCTAGCTTCCATAGACTTTGTCCCGCATCCCGCGTGAGAGTGCACACTCTGCACCCGAGTCCCCTGGGCCTCCTAGTAGTAATCTAACGATTCCCTAGTCCAGTCCTAGCGATTCCAAAGCCTATTAGAACTGTTACTTACCTGCTAGTAATTCGCATTCCACTTTTAGCGTATATGGTTTTTCGTGCCCCTCGGGCATTTGTGTAACGTGCTAACTTAAAAGTATTTTCGTAAGTTTTGTTGTGTGCTTGGCTCCCTGTCTCATAAAGAGCCAGGGTAGTCTTGTTATAAATAAATACACTGTTTATTTTCATAACAACTTGTGTGGTGTCCTTTCACTGGGTGTTCAAGGGGTAATGTGATGGTAAAACAGCTGGCTTAACACGCCCTCTAGAGTCTTAGCCTTAGACTGCTCGTATCCATGCTACTAGGATAGCTGGTCTATAAGGTTGACTTACAACCAATCATCAATAAGGGTTGTTTGGACTGATATATAGTGATCACTAGAATAGTGAGCACTGCACATCAGGCCAACTTCTCACACAAAGTTACAGGTAAGTAACATGTTTTCTTGAGGTGGACCAACTACTTGGGAAAATGTTTTCATTTACAGCTGTAAAAACTTTAGTTAAAACCCCTGCCCAGAATTTAGGGGAGTACCTGTAGAAGTCAGCCGGGACCCCGTCCGGCCCCGGAGCTTTCTTCTTGGAGGTCTCCAAAATATCTCTCTACCTCAGCTTGGTTAAAGGTTGGGGGCGCACTCCAAGGCCGTCCATGGCTCTTTGGGGACGCCATGCTCGTTGTCACCATATACCTCGCTGAAGTGGCTAATCCATTTTTCATCAGGAACAACACAGTCCAAAACCGTGTTGTTCACATCTGAAAAGAGGGGTTGGTTAACTATGTCCCAAAACTGGGAGCTATCGCGAAGTACATCAGTGTGCATTAGTTTTTCCCAGGCCGAATTTTTTATATCTTTTTTCCTCTCGTTGATTATTACCTTATATTCTTTTCTCAACGAGGCGACCACTAACCTATCTCTTGGGGAGGTTTTTAGGGCTACCATTAACGCCTTATGGGCTTTGGAGCATTTTGTGTCGAACCATCTGAGTTTCTTATCCTCCATCTGAGATGGCTTGACCGTCAATGCTCCAGAGACTTGGGCACAAATGCACTCCAATGCCCCCATGATCTCCGGGGCAGAAGCGCAGGGGTCCTGGCAAGTAGTTACATACCCCTCAATGGTAGGAAATAAATCAACCATAAAGTTCTCCGGCACTACTCTGGCCCATTTAAGTCTTCTCCCTTGATCTACAGGGCGTAGGGCAGACCCCGGAATGTCCGGCCGAGGTTTGAAACCCATGTGGTCTTCCCAGAATAGCTTAAGCGTAACCGGGTTATGATCACTATAGATTGAGACTATGGCGTTGTAGAGCACGGCCCTGTGTAATATGCCCGGGGTCATGAAGACATAGTCCAGGATGGTACCGGGGTCAGAGCCTTTAAATGTGACTGTTCTTGTCCCTCCCTCTGAGATGCAGGCTTCGTGCAAATTATGGTTGGCAAGCAACTCCTCAAGGGCCTCCCCCGAACTAGTATGCTCAAAATGGGGGGTCTCAGTGCCTAGCTCCTGTTCGCCTAGAAAACATGGATCACCACATGGATGAACGTTAAAATCACCTAGTAAAATGAGTTCGAAATTAGTGTAACTTTTGTTTAGACTGAGTGTAATAAGAGCGTGGTCCAGGACACCTATGTAGTCGTTTCCATTGGGCCTGTCCCAAGAATTATAAAAGTTTAATATTATAATTTTACAACTATGTGATACAGCCCACTCTACGATCAGTAAATTTGGCGATCCGCTTGGGATCATCTTAAAAGTGCCCTTAAGATTCAATGAGAGTAAGAGGTATAAGCCACCCTTTGGTCTGCCGGCTGTACTTGGAACCGCTGGGATTGCAAATGTGGCAAAACCATCCAGCCAGAAGTTTGGAGAAATGTCCCAAGTTTCTTGGCACGCTATAATGTCGTGACTGCTGATGAACCCAGTCCAAGCGGCATCCGCCCTCTTTGATCTAGAGCCAGCTATATTCCAACTGACCAATTTGCAAAGCCCGTGATCAACGGTGGCGATGGTATTAACAACATCGGGCAGTGGAATGGTTGGCTGTCAATCAATTTCCTCAATGTCAGATAGGGCAGAGAAACGGTTTCTCAAGGGTAACCCACCCAACTCCTTGCTTTGTTGGACAGTCTGGGTGAGGTCCCGCCTTGGTTTGGAATGTGTGTACTGTGTGTAACCCACTTGCCCTGTCCCGGAGACTTCAATATCTGGGCTTCTTCTTACTTGCGCTGTATAGTTGGGCCTGGTTTGAATCAAAGGTGGTGGGTAGAAGAAACCCAGGGGGATTGGTCTCATCTGATCTCCTCCCCTAACATCAGAGCCATCCCAAAAAAGTCTATCGGCCATGTCAGGGCTGTCAAAATGAATAACGACACAATCCCCTTGTACTAACTTTGGTCGTTTCCCAATCCAACCCACCCTGTTGGCAAATATGATCCTATCAGCCACTCGAGTCCCACCACAGCTAGCAGCTGCACACCAAGACTTAGTCTTAACTATTAAATCAGCTGCTGATTCTGTCGTTCCCTCTAATAATGGGGGTACACCAACAAAAATGGCCACCAATGGAGCGGCCGCCGGGGGCAGGTCGAGAATCAATTTACTTTCCCTGGCCCTCTTACTCGAGCATGGTTTAGGTGGGTTAAATGGGTGACTAACGCTCCCTTGAGGTCCTGCCCCATGCCGTCCTGCGCCTGCGGCTATGTTGGCGCCCTGGGGATGTCCTTCGACCTCCATACTTGCAGACAGACCAGGGCTACATGTAGCCGACTCAGGGATTGTGGCCAACGAACTGCTACCAGAATCAGGTGGAGCAGCCCTGTGGCAAGATGTAAGACTGGGGTAAGGTCATTAACCAATTTATCAATTAATGCACATTTCTTCAATAACCCCATAAGGCAAGTGTTTAGTGTGTCCACAATGTCCTTAGCGATCCCCACTAGTAATGGCTCAATCTGAGCAAGGAACAATGTCTCTAACTGGTCTCCGAAGATAATGTCAGAACCCGAGGGTATAAATGGGGTACCCTCTGTGTACTCCGGTCCCTCCGTGTTCCGTATGGCAGTACTGCTAGTGGTTTGTTGACTCGGTGACAAATTAGGGACCACACTATTCCATTGTGGGGAGCAAACAGTTTGTATCAACGGCGGGATCGCATTGGATATGACCACCCTGGGTTCAAGGGGAATAACTGGAGCATGTTTGGCAATAGGTAATGGTGGAAGCGTGGGAGTAGAGGTGGCCGATAAGCCCAGTTCTAGTTCGGCATTAGCAATTTCCTTAGACAGCGCGCCCACTGCAGATGACAGATACGAAATGATAGACTCAGAATGTCTAGGTATCTTGGCCTTCTTTCCCCCCTCATCCGCCAATAAGTTTTTCTTCCGCTTACGCATTGCGTGCTGTCAAGGGGGTGGCCCTGCCCGGCCTCCTCCGGCCCCGGATGGCCACAGACGGCCCGCCCTCTGCCCGGGCTCAGCCCGGCGCTGCCCGCGCGCTCCCGCAACGCGGGGAGTGCGTCTGCAATTGGAACGCCTCCTGGCGCGGGTTCCCGGTGAGCGGCTTCTGGCCGCGATGCCTGCCGGGAAGTGTAGTCTTGTCCCCCACACGCTCTCCCCCTCTCAGCAGCCGCGATGAGATGGTCAAAACGGCGGCGGGGGGTGAGCGTGAACACCACACAGGAGCAGCAGTCCAGCCTCTGCAGCGGCCCCCAGCGAGCAGGTGTCAGGCAGCAAAGTAAGCCCCTGGTATCGCGTTGAGTCCCCCGCTCCACCAAGAGTGCGTCTGCAATTTGAACACCTCCTGGCGCGGGTTCTCGGTGAGCGGCTTCCGGCCGCGATGCCTGCCGGGAAGTGTAGTCTTGTCCCCCACACGCTCTCCCCCTCTCAGCAGCCGCGGTGAGATGGTGAAAGTGGCGGCGGCGGGTGAGCGTGAACACCACACAGGAACAGCAGTCCAGCCTCTGCAGCGGTCCCCAGCGAGCAGGTGTCAGGCAGCAAAGTAAGCCCCTGGTATCGCCTTGAGTCCATTGGGGCCTAATGCCATGCCGGAGTTTAAAGAATGGATAAGCCAGACTGATCTCGTCTGCTGTCCGCGTGCTGTCCATAACATTTTTATCTTCAAGGGAGAGACGCGGAAGTTGTATGTCTCGGAGTAGCAGACGATGATCAGCCTCAGGGCACGGGGAGACCGAAGTATAAACCGCCTAGAAGTGTTCAGCAAATTCATCTACAATATCCTGTGGGTCTGTGAGTCTTGCCCCTTCCTCTGTTAGAAGCTCAGGGACCAGTCGGCAGGCCCAATCTTTCTTATCCAACCATGCAATAAGCTTTCCTGCTTTATCTCCCAAATCGTAAAGCCTGCCCTGCTGCTCCTTACCAAGAGCTTTGGCCCTGCTCGTGACCAGCGCTTTATAGTCCTGCTGTTTCAGGCGCAACTGGTGAGGCTTACACAGCGTCACTCCCTGTTCCAAGTCCCTCTCCAACCCCCCGATTTCAGTCTCCAACTCCATCACCTCCCGCCGCTTCTCCTTCTTAGAGCCCGCTATCAGGGATAGGGCATGACCCCTGATGACTGTCTTAAAGGACTCCCATAGGGACCCAGAAGAGGAGACAGATTCCACATTAGTAACAAAATATTCTTCTAGTTCGGCAATAAGGTCTGTTCGAATCTTGGGATTGCGTAGATACCATGGGTTTATCGGGGCCACCCGCCCCGCTGAGCCACTATTTACAACTATATGGATCCACAGTGGAGAATGGTCTGAGATGCCTCTAGTGAAATGAGCAACCTCTGTTACGTATGAAGCTTGTGCAGCCGGGACCAGACAGTAATCCAGTTGCGAGAGACTATTATGCGCTCAAGAATGGAAGGTATATTGCTTCTGATCAGGGTGGAGCAGGCTCCAGCAGTCAACTAGGCCCATTGCGTCTATAAAGTCAGGCAACCACCGCATTGCCCGCCCTGTTTCTCGACTGGGATGTCTGTCCACCATCCCAGAGACGACCGCATTGAAGTCTCCCCCAAAAGTAAAAGACCTTCAGGGAGCGGAAGGAGGACCGTCCCCAAATCTGTTAAAGTTATGCCCTGTAGTCCTGGAAGGACCTAAATGGAAAGGGAGGTTATGTGGTGACCCTCCCATGTGCCCGTGACTCCGATATACCTGCCCCTCCCATCTTCCCAAGTGGAAGTAACTGCCAGTTAAAATGTCTTACGAACCAGAACCCCATCTCCCCTGGAACCCGATGTGAACCCCGAGTGCGCGATCAGTTTATACCCCGTTCTGTGTAGTGCGTTACATGAGTTACCAACAAGATGAGTCTCCTGAAGCAGAACCACGTCTGGCGCCTGCCTTTTGAGAAATTGAAGAACACTCCGTTTAATTTTATCCCCCAACCCGTTAACGTTTTAACTCAACACTTTTATTTCACTACCCCCCATCATCTTCGCGGTTCTGCCTGCATACCCCTGCATGTCGTCTATTAAACCAAAATACAGTGCTGATGAGGCTTACAAACCTCTGAACACAAAAAACAAACATTCCCCAACCCCTCACCCCCTCCCCCCCTCCCCAAAATCCCCTCCACCCCACTGCCCTGCCCATTGGGCTCAAAACTGCCCGCTGAAAACTGCAGAGTGCCTATCGTCCCTAACACTTCAAAGAAAGAAAAATTGGAAGAGGTTCCCGCTTCACCACCCCTGCCCCGAACCCCAAATACAACCAAATCCCCCCCGAGCCCCTGATCACGTCAACAACCAAACTTCTGATGCCCCGGCCCACACTCACCCCCTTCTGAGCTCAGGATTCAGCTTGTCTGCTTCCGCTGGTGTTAGGAGTCCCACCGGGTCCAGAACCCCCCGTACAACAAGGTACTTTGCGAAGAAGGGAAGGGGGGCGAGATGGTTCCGTGGTCTCACTGACTCTGCGCTGCTACTGCGTCCTGCAAATCCGCTTTTTCGGCAGACCCTACCGGCAACTTCCGACCTTGGCTGCCGTTGTTGTTAAACTTGGGAGTAGGTGTCGCGATCACGCCAGTCCCCGGCTTCAGCTCCCTGTAGGCCCGGAATGGAAACGGGCGTAACTTCGGCGATCGGTGGCCCCCGGTTCTCGGAGTTGGTGCAAAGCACTCCGCGTGATCTCCGGTGCGGCTGTCTGGGCCGGCAGACGGACTTGGCGGAGCTGAGAGAGTACGCGGCCATCTTAACCTGTCGCGTAGCTCCTCCCCAATTATTTCTTTCATTATTAATAGTGAGGTCTACGCTCGCGTAGCTCCTCCCCAATTATTTCTTTCATTATTAATCGTGAGGTCTAAGGTCTTTGCATAAAGTGTGCATGCCTATCGTTCTTCGTATTGCTTGTTTCAGTCACACACATCTCTCCAGTTTCCCAGGTCCAGCTCAGTTGTTTGCTTTGTGGTGGTCAAGAATACAAAGCAAAAAGTCGGACTGGATAATAGGTGATGGTGCTAGCGATTAGACACGGATGGTCTCCAAGGACGAGCACAGATCTCAAGTGCTATGGATTGTAAACGTTTTTGGACCTCCAATGCTATAGCTTATGATTATTGGGAATAAAATGTTATAGCTTACATACATTGGTGGCTTACAATTTATAACTCCTAGTTACAGAGGGACTACAGTGCTGAAATCACAGATCTACAATGCAGTAGCTGGAAGGCTCATGGAGTCTCAGTGCTACAGTTGCGGACAAAGGTTCCACTGCTAAAGTTGCAGGGAGGACTGGGCCTGGCAGTTCGGGCTGGACTGTTCCCATTGGGTGCAGGGTCAAGACTGATTTGCATATGACTGTGTTCAAACTGAAATGGCACGGGGAGCACAAAAGCGATGGATTTAGGCCACGATCGCTGTACTGGGGTGAATGTATGACATTGTTCTGTGTTGTGTCAATCAATTGTCTTTTTGCATATATTCGGAGGACAGTATCCTACTAATACAATGAAACAATTAAGTAATTTCACACCTAACCAGGTCTTAAGCTCCACATATTTCCAGTTTGTATCGCACAAAAAAATCTAATGACCCATGTGTGTAAGGCAGACCTGGATTGCACAATACCCAAAATATTGAATATACAATTTAGGTCCACAAATAGAGGTCGAGCCTCAGGCCACAACAATCCCCATGTCCTCATTCATATGCAGTTTTCTTTCTATCAATTTAACCTCTAATTTATTGTTCTGTACATGAAAGTTTATATAAAGACTTACACAATTCCTTGCCACCAACACTTACTTTGTTCCTGAAATGTCTTTATTGGTATTTTATGAGCTAATTCTTAGTATCACTATGCAATAATGTTATTTTCAGGAGTACACCAATGCACCAAACCTAATCAAATGTCACCATTATCCATGTTTTCCATATTTAATGCCAATATTAAATATTTAAAGTCTGCATTCCAGAATTATCAGTGCATAATAAAGATTCCCATTTCCAGAAGTTATCCGGATTGCATATAAACAATGTTTTCAGAGCCTTTACATTATGGTGGAGTACGGGGTAGGCCTTCTTAGTCATAGCCACTGAACCACATTGCCCATCTTCTACATGGGCTGGTCAAAAAAGCAGCAAATAATGCATGGAATGTAGGGTTTGCTCTCTGGCATTTATTTTCTGTAACCTTTTTAACAGAACTCAACAAGAAGCATAACTTGCTTATGTTGATATAAAACTGATTGTGGCAGTTAATGAAATAATTATCTTTGACCTGACCTAAGGTAGTGGGTGTGCAGTTGCCTCACATTTCTTCTGTCTGTTGAGGGACTTGGTTTTGATCTGCTCATTGAAATGGTAAAGCGCGTTGATGAGTGCTGAAAGAAAGCAGAGGGTGGATTTTCTTTTTATTCATGTCTATAATAGTAAGGTGAAAATGAAAATGCTCCCTTAAGATTCTATTGTTCCACATGTTAAGACATCTGTAAATCTAGAACTCAATGAGTTTGAACTGATGAATCTTACCTCACGTGAAACATTGCACTTTATTATTTTTTTTAAGCTGGAAATTCTGGCCATATTGTGGGAGAAGGTAAGTGCAGCTTGTGATTCAGTAATGTGTGGAACCACTCTTCAACAGCAATTGTTGGAAGCCCACTATTCCTGAGTTTCTTTCATCTCCTGCCATGAATTTTGAAACACTCCTCTTTACAACACTGCTCAGGGCTGGAATAATAGTCTCCGGAGTGAAATGCCACTCAGCCTGATGACAAACGTCCCGGTGTACATACACCTGGATTTACTGGGTGCAGGAACACTAAGCTCGGTTTTACCTGCAGTTAAAATGAGTGTTGATCAGGTAGAGGCTGCTGGCCCTCTGATAGCTGCACCCTAGGTTACCCCCTTCCTAAAGCCATGGGATGTAGGCATCATAGTAAATGGATGTAGAATTTTCCCTGGAATGGGGAATCCTGCTGAAATAGACCTAGTAATACCATAGTAGTTGTTCCTCATTCTGGGGCAAAATCTTGTAATTGCGCTGTGCAGTGGTGCAATTTCAGACCGGAGTAGGTGAGTCTGTATACTGGTTATTTGTACACCACTTCACTGTGCTACTTGTAATAGGGGCTTTAAACCCATGTATTTGAGGGCCTTTATTTATGAACCCCTTGCCTAGGTTCTCCCAGAACTGTGCAATGGCATTGAGGTCTGGACTTTGACTTGGCCACTCCAAAATGATTCCTTTCTTTTTCGGCTGGCTAGTTTTAGATCATTGCATGATCCACTTTGAACTAACCGTAAGCTGTTAAACAGATGGTCTCACTGCGCTTTTTATAAAGAAAAATTGATGGTGGACTCTGATTGCGAATCTTCCTGCTCCAGCTGCTACAAAGCAGCCCAAATCATCCCTCCTCCGTTTTTCTTTTTTTTTTTCACAATTTTTTTTTAATTTTGATTGATCAGGTAAGGCATGTATGCAGTTCTCCACAGTCGGGAGGGCCTGCCAAATGTCAACATTGGTATGAGTAGCACAAAAACCCAATCAAAGAAACACCCCCAAGTAACCCCCCCTGCCTCCCACATCCACCCCATGACCCACCCCTTGTCCCTCCCTAACCCTGTGCACGTGATCCCAATAAGCCTCCAAGAATGTTAGTGTCCAGCCAGGAAACTAGTGTTCCCTCGGGCCTATACTCCATCTTCCACATCTAGACCATCAACAGGTTCCACTGGAGGTACCAGAGTCAGACCCCGATACTCCGCCCACCGCTTCCAAATTTTGTAATGTTTCCGGGGGCATCCTCTGGCCTCAAACACAGGGCGCTCTAGCCCCATAAAATAGTCCATCCCTGCTTTCCACGCATTCAAAGGGGGGGCACGAATCCTCCGTTTTTCTTGATGGTAGAAGTTATTGTTCATTGCAGCTACACAACTCCAATTAAATTGCTTTTTGATATATATTTGCAGGCTAGATGCAAATTAATGATGGAGCTCTTTAGAAAAGACTTTTACAATACAGGGCCACTTCATTATAGCAGGTACTGTGCACACGTACTGTGTAAAACAACTTAAGTAAGTATAGATAGTCAATAAATCCAACAGAAAAGAGACACCAATGTTTTGTTTTGAGAACAATATATTTTCACTTCATATACGTCTTCTTTTTCTTTTTGCATGTAAATCTTAACGCCAGCCGACACGTGTTTCGTCACTAGAACAATGTCTGTGACTCATCAGGGCTGTAAAAGGCGCTTGAGTGACTGGGCGGTGTAGAGAGGATAAATGACGTGGTCCCAGGTATTTTGTCGGGGACTACGAACTCAAGGAAAGTGACTCGAACAAGTAGAAAAATATCGTGTAGTCGGGTACAACTGACACGTGATCTCCTGACAATGGTCAGTGTGCGGGTACGTAGGTCCGTAACTCACCAGTTACAAGATTTACATGCAAAAAGAAAAAGAAGACGTATATGAAGTGAAAATATATTGTTCTCAAAACAAAACATTGGTGTCTCTTTTCTGTTGGATTTATTGACTATTTATACTTAAGTTGTTTTACACAGTACGTGTGCACAGTACCTGCTATAATTTTATGTGGCGTTCTGGTGTTCCCCACCAGGCCGCTTCTGAGGGGCTTCAGGGTTTCCTCTCTACTGTTAGCACCGTTCTACTCTCTGGACCTCTCATTTATTAATATTCACGTTACGCACTGTTCTGCCGCCAATACTGTACAACCCAAACCCTCAGTAGATTTCCCTACCGGGCCACTTCATGTTTGTTACATTGTATTGCTGAGAGTAGGTATTGGGTTAAAAATTATGAAGGTAAGCGGTCCAAATTCTGGCTTACTGCTAAGAGTAGAGAATTTTTTTCAGCATATGGGTGTTCCCACATATAGTCCCACTCTTGGCTAACTCTTAACCACTCGTCGCCGAGGAGCAGCATGTAGTCCTGCCCATTCTCATGGGTAGTTTTGTGAGCCTGTGGTCCTGGGAAGGGTTATCCAGTCGCCATTCTGTCCGTTACTGCCAAATATGTGTGCAGTTCCAGGCCAAATCAATAGAAAATCTTCTTTGTATGCTTTAATTTTCTTTTTCAGCGCAGATATAGCTTGCTGGAGATTTGCAGAAGTGGGCAGCTGTTTTTACTCCCAACATGGGCTGTGTTCTAATGGACTATGTTTAATTACTAGGCAGTGGTTTAGTTGAAATCTTCCCCAACCACCCTCACATCCAGGAGTGCTGCTTCACAACCCATTTCACATTGCAATACCCTGAGAGACTTCCCTGCCTCCTGCTAAGGTGCCCAAAACCCCGCTCAGCAGTTCAAAGGCCCTGCATCTGTATTAAAGGGCATGGCCCTAGCACACTTCCTCAAAGCGCCTTTGTGTGTGCAATCAACCTCCAAGGTTTTGAGGATCACCGTTCCACTTCCATGAGAGGCATGAGGTGGCTGTATGTTAATCACCAACCCCCCCCTTCCCCTGACTCTGTAGGCCTATGTTACTCATGCCACCTCATGAGCAACCCTGCCCTCATGGCAGTTTGATCTCCCAAAGGCCAGCGATCATCCACATTACCGACTTTATTCGGTGATGTCTTCAATATGCTCTATTCTGAGTGGTGTTCTACCCAGGATGCCACAGGTGGAACTGGTCAGTAACCGACTAAAGTGCTGGGCTATGAGGGAAGCTACATCCTGCAGTTTTCTCCTGGCTATCCTTCTAGAAAAAGGTTTCTTGTTCCGTCTGGTCATCATGATTAGATCAGGAACTCTAATGTTTACCCCATTGATAGAGGCTTGTAACCTTCTATGTAGCTTTGAGGTTCTTTCTGATCTCTGAGCATTATGTGATGTGATCTGATCTTGGAGTGGATTTTCTTAGACTCCCATTTGGGAGTGCATTACATTAGCAACATCACTGATCTTTCTCCATTAGTGAATAACCTTTCTCACTGTGCCATGATAGGGTTCATGTCTGCCCAGAAAAGAACAGCAACAATTATTGCACTGACCCCACCACAGCTCATTGGACCGAGACATGTGTTACCATAAGCCTGAATGCTCTAGACCTCTTCTGATTCTTGTATACTCATGGTTTCGCTTCCTGATCAAGTAATGGTGCATGTGTTTAGCACCACCATATTAGGATTAGTAGGTGTCCAGGGAGCATTTATCCTGCACATGACTTATGAACAATTTAATGAATGATGGCAATCTAAAATGTGTTTTCTTCCAGGTGAAGTTAGATGTATCTACTGTTAGAGGTTGGTGAGGACTGGATGAGTTTCAATTATGAATCTGTAATATCATAAACTCTTAGGAGGTTATACTTTAACTGACCACACTGGATGCCTCGCCTCTTTTGTGAGTCTGCCACAAACCCCACTCCCCCCCTTCGATAAACTATGCTGTTCTTTGTATGCTGTTTGGAAGTGATCTTTCTATAGATGCTCTTTATCAATATTGTTGCTTGTGGGGCTTGCTTATACACCGGTCTTTGCACTATACAAACAAACTGTGAAATTAAAAGGTTTTTTCTGTTTTTTTTAGAACCCCGCCACCAGAAGAAACCCAAAATATTTTATTCTGGTCCATCCTCACCTGTAAGACGAAGATATCGTTTTTCATCTGCTGGCCCACGAAGCCCGTACTGCAAAAGGAGAAAGACAAGGTTTGTTTCACCTCCTGCATTGGTATTAAGCTTTGACTCCATTTTAAAGTTTTTAGAACAAACATTTTGACTAAATAATGGTTAGTAGTGCTAGTGATCTTGGCCTGACCTAAAGTACCAGCAAGGACTGCAACACAACAAATTGATCTATGTACAACAGATTGGTGAGCTTCTCATCTTCTACAAGTACTTTCTGCAGGTTTTGGTTTTGTGATCCTTAGGTCCAAGCCTTCAAATGTTGATACAATGAAGGGGGAAAAACCTGAGTGATGGAGCTGAGAACATTAAATTGTTTAATTTCTTAATTGAAATGTGTATCTTGTCACTTAATTTGCACAGGTCATTTTAACACACTGTACGTAGTTGTGGCACTTTGTAATGTTAACGTTTTTTAATCTCCTGTGAAGCACCCACCTTAAAATATTTTGTTAGGTCTTTGTTTACTAATTTTACTTAATAATTTTTCTACTTCACAACACTTACTGTCCAGTACATTGAAGACCTGAATAAATGGTAACTTGTAATTTTGTCAGTTTTAATTAAACATTATTTTAGCTCCTAAATCTTCAATTGATGCCTTAAAGGCTATTTGACAATCATGTATTGAAGAGTTGTAGTGTCCCATTTTTTTCCTTACTTAATATTGATTTGCATTTGTGGGTCAAAAGGACTGGGATTCTCTTCTCACTAAGGACTCCTTGAAGGTTGCCACCAATGAGAATTTTATGGTGCGTCTTGAAACTTAACCCAAAGCAGTCAGTTCTTGCTGTTCAAGCCAGTACTTCTTTATTTCATGTTAACAGGGAGTTTCAATAGTCTGTGTCCTATGCCTTTACCCCCTCCTATCTGATGCTTGACCTTTTTAAAGGGGTTCTGACTAGTTGAGAGCGCCTTGGTACCTGAACATATGGACACCAAAGGGTCTTATAGTGGAGGATTGAAGTAGTACATTTGGTGTATCTTCACTGCCTTTTTACCTCCATTTTGTACTAGCATTGAGCAGATCTCAAATGGTGCATTTAAACATGCATCCATGATGTGGATTGTGGCAAACTGCTCCGCCTCAGTTTAATGTTGCTGGATAAGATTGCTTTGTTTGTACTACCGGGTGACTTTCAGACTTCAAGATAACTACACTGTCCAGTATGCTTCATCTTTCCTAGTTTAGCTATATCGATGACCCTCTAGCTGAAGAGTACTGAAATGCAAGTGTTTTTAATGCAGCTTCTAGATGAACTGTGATCTTCGTCAGAGTTTGGAAATGCCAGTCTCATGCATTCCAGAAAGCAGGATATTTGTTTCTTCTTTCTCCTTTTTTTATTTTACTGAGTACTTGTGAGCTGGGCACATGCCTGTGAGGGTTTGATATTCTCTTGTTTTCCTGTTTTTGCAGGAGGCATGCTATCCACAGCAGTGATTCTACATCATCCTCTTCCTCTTCTGATGAAGAACACTTTGAGCGACGTAGAAATCGAAGCCGTAACAAATCAATAAGCCGGTAATTTGCCACAGCTGAGCTTGCAGATGCCCAGTGGTTATAGATTAGTTTTCTTTAAATGTAAAATTGTAAAATCTGAATGTGGTGGTACTTTATTAATGACCATCTTTATTAATTGTTCCAAATAGGTGTCTACCTCTAAATATGCGGAAGGAAGACTTAAAGGGGATTCACAAAGATCGATTAAAAATTGGTGCCAGTCTTGCTGATGTTGATCCTATGCAAATTGATTCTTCTGTAAGTTCCTGCATTAGAGCCACCTGGCTTGCTCTCAGTTCACTGTAGACTAATACACATGTAAATCTTCTATCTAAGGAATTGCACACAGGTTTGTAGCAGTTTGCATGCATACTTGCACCTCTTCATTGGGCTTTTATTCCTCTTCACCCAAACTATTTAATATTCCTTCAGCATGAGCGCCCTCTCAGTTCCTCCTTTATAAAGCGAGAGAAGTCTGCTGGAGTAGGTATGAACAAGAAAGGTGCTTTTCTTAGCCTTGATTTACCGTTGAGCCAAAAAGCTGATCATTTTGGTAGAATGGCTTACTCCGCTAACAGCCACCACTTCATAAAGACAAGTAGCAACATGATTCATTGATGCCTCTGGTACATTTTCTCCAATGTTGAGGAGCCCTGCATGTGTTGAAAGGTATTGTTCAGTGGATATGCTGCACTGCTTGTCTAGTCCAGTCTTCTCAGAGTAGCACTTGAGCTACTGGTAGCTCTCTAGGCCCTACAATTAGCTGTCTCTGCTGCACAAAATGATTTTTGTAGAAAATTGTTGAATTTTCAAAATGTTTAAAGCTGATGTATCATTTATAAAACATGCAGCTTTGGGATGACCTATTACACCTGCAATTACCATGGTGCCAGGGACACTGCAGCTATGACTGTAATGTATTCTCTACATGGAGCCAATCCATAGAAGATAATACACGCAATCAAAAAATGAGAAACTGCAATAGAGGAAGTCAAAGCACATGCTTGCGAAGCGCCCGTGCTTCCTCGCCTGCAGCGCCAAGCACAAGGTCCAGGATCCTCTCGTCAGAAAACCTGCAAACAACTGGTCATCATGGCTTGGACAAAATAGATTGGTCTTGGATACCCTTGGCACTGTGCAACAAACCTACCTAACCCAGAGCCTAATTTGTCCTTGGCAATTCAAAACGGGAAGCCTCCTCAGAAGTTAAAAAGGCCACCAAATGTTGCGTTTTGTTCCTGGAATGTCCATGGCTTCCAAGAAATGGCTCACGACCACGAAACGCAAGCCTTTTTCCAACAACAAGACGTAATCCTTATTCAGGAGTCATGGAATCTAAAACCTATCTCAATCTCAGGATTTAAAGAACATTACATATTTGCTGAAAGATTTTCAACCTTCGGGCATCCCCGTGGCGGATTATCAACCTACGTAGCCCAAAAATATAATTGGGAAACAGAAGAGCTGAACGTGGGTCTTAACTTGGGCCCAAGTTATCAGAATTTTTGAAACCCCGCCAACCAGAACTCAACAATGGCAACTTATAATAATCAATGTCTACATCCACCCTGATAGGAAGTCACAGAAAGAAAAACACGCAAACTTAATATCATTGATAAAAGTGATGCAAAGTACTTACAAGCGATGCCCACTGTTTATCTCTGGGGACTTCAACCAAGATCTCATTGGAAAAAACCGGGGGAAAGCAAAGACCGCATCAAGTAGCGGTGGACAAAAATTAACCACCTTAAGGGATCTAGGACTGTCAGTTTTGAATGGCAACACAAAGGGAGACAGGCCGGCCGGTATTACATACCTGTGCGGCAAGGCCCATTCAACAATTGACTATACAATTGTAAGTAAGGAGCTATTTGCCGGTATTGAATCATTTCAAATTGACCAACGCGTAGAAAGTGATCACTTTCCCCAAATAGCAAGACTGAATATCGCGCTCACCTTGGCACAAAGCCTGCCCTCTCTTCTACACCACGCAACAAAATTCAACTTAAAAAAACTAAAATTGCGCGGGGAAGGGTTGGAAAAAATTCTGGACACTGTAAAATCCTTTTTGTCCAAGATATGGCCGCAAAAAGAGGAAGAATGTGTATCCAACTGGGAGCAACTGATTCAGGTTCTACTACAAAAGTTTCCGGCTAAGCTAGGGAACCAGCGTAATAAAAACACCAAGAAGGACCCATGGTTCAACACGGACCTAAGATCAAAAAAAAGAAAGGTCGCCAAAGAGGTCCGAGCATTTGCTAGTCAAAAAAAAAGGGGGCTCGCAATAAACAAACGTTATCTGAAGGAAGCAAGGAGTACCTATAGGCAGTCACTGAGGGATGCGAAGTCCTCTTATAAGGAAACAATCTGGATCAAACTTCTAAGTGCGGTAAAACAGCCAAACAGCCGGGACTTCTGGGGTATTATCAACAATCTAAATAAAGGGGCAATACTCCAACAGGAAGCAGGAGTCGGAGCGGAAACTTGGGCTCTCCATGTGCAAACCTTGTACTGTGACACAGGCACTGTTAACGGCTCATGGGCGACACAGGTAAACGAAGAGGAAAAAAACGGAAATAAGAGTAAGGAATATAAAGAATTCGAGACCATGGAGGAACTTAAGGGGCCCACTGCATTGGTTGACTTAACCACCAAAAACGAACTGAGAAACATAATATCAAGACTGAAGACAGAAGGAGCAGCTGACCCGAATGGGCTGCCAAACGCGATCTTCAAGCACAACCCGGTCCTGTGGTCAGAGACCTTAACGCCTCTTTTTAATCACATATATAAACAAGCTGAGGTTCCTGCCTCCTGGAAAGGTAATATTATTCACCCAATATTTAAGCATGGAGACCACCGCAACCCCGCAAACTACAGGCTGATATCCTTAATAGATGTGGAGGCCAAGCTCTACGCCTCTTGCATTCTATCAGAGCTACAAGAGTGGATAGGACTCACAAACATAATTCCCAAGTTTCAAACAGGGTTCAGGCAAGGAATGGGAATGGGAACGATAACGAACCTAACTTGTCTGTCACTCCTAATGGACACTGCGGTAACTAAGGGAGCTCGGCTGTACGCATGCTTTATTGATATCAAGTCCGCATTCGACCGGGTGAATAGAGAGCGCCTGTGGGGAAAGTTAAGGAGCTGGGGCTTGCCGAATCAACTTTTAAAGGCAATAGAAGTCCTATATAAAAACACTTGGGCTAGAGTAATGGAGGCTGCACCACCTCGAGTATTTCAACACACCAAGGCCTCAAACAAGGTTGCGTGTTGGCCCCTACCCTTTTTAACCTTTTCCTTTCTGATATCACAAGTGTCCTGCAATCGGCTGAATGTCATCCACCATTATTGGCCAATAACCCAATAAATTTTTTACAATATGCAGATGACATCGTATTGCTGAGCAAAACACCTATCGGCCTACAAAGAGCAATAAATAATCTAACATCCTATTTGAAACGGGAAAGGCTGGAACTAAACAAAGAAAAAACAAAAGTAGTCCGGCTAGTAGATCCACAAAAGCTCAAGTACAAATGGATGGCGAATGGGGAAACGGTGGAAGAACAAGGGTCGTACAAGTACCTTGGAATAGTAATATCACAAGGAGCAAAACATAAGGATCACAAAGTAGCAATGCAAGCCAAAGCTCAATCATTAATTTTCGCTTACCGTTTACTAAAAGCAAAAATGGATTGCCCTAATTACAAGCACCTATTGAAAGTTATGGCAGCCCAAATCATGCCCACCCTATCTTACGGTTTAGTTACTTGGTGCGGCAAGGAGGCGGATCTATTAAATGACCTACAGATTAAAATCTACAAAGCTGTTTTTAACCTCCCAAAATCCGCCTCAGCATCGCAAGTCAGGCTTGAATTTGGACTGCAAAATCAGAAATTCCGGAGCATGAGCGGCTTCGTGAAGCTCTGTCACAAACTACGCTGTGCAGACCCAGACACAATGGACTGGCTGAGCTGGGAAGAAATAAAAAAACAGGCGGACCGCGTATCCCTGAGCATCTGGGGATCGCATTTGAAATCCAGCGTGAAAGAGATGGATGTGGAATTAGTATGGACCACTGGGTTGGACAAAGTAGGTTTAAGTAGATCAGCTAATGCAGCAGCAAAAAGGAGATCCTTTTTGGAGGACAAAAATACTCTTACAAAACGTCGGCATGGATGGACCATCATCAACTCCTTTACTGCATTAACACCTCAAGCTTATCTCTCATCTCATTTTAGCGGGTATTTAAAAAGAGCATTTACAGACTACCGGATGGGTCTTCATGTTTCGAAAGATTTATTACCATCCTGGAAACGCACACAACAGACGGAGCAATGCCGTCTTTGCGGTTACAAAACCGAAACTCTAGTCCATCTCTTATGTGTATGTCCAGCTCTTATGGCTCATAGGCGACGACATTTGAAGCCCATTTTTAATGAGCTAAACATTCGATCAGGCAGGCACGCAGTAACAAGCTGGCTGGGAGGTTCCTCCATAATCCTGGCATGCCGGGGAGTCAAATTCCTGGCAGAGATGAGAAAATGCCGAAGTCAAGTCGAGCAGGGGAACACTGAGGAGCTATCCCATCGGAAGTTACAAATTGTAAAAACTCTTTAACACTCTGAGACGGCTTGAGACACCCGGGGCGAAAGTTTAAAAAAAAAAAAAAATTGTATTTTACATGATTATTTAGACGCTGAGCAGTAAGAAGACATTGACATTTTATTTACTAATGTTATTTTACCATGTGAAATTTGTAATAATTTTAATTAATTATGCAATAAATCTTTTTGACTTTAACATAGTGATATAGCATTTTTTCATTTCTTCTGGCAGCCATGCCTGATAAACGAAGTGATCGCTGCGTAAATCGTACCTATTGTGGCCATTAATGTTTTTTTGTTTTATGTGGTCACTAATGTGGTCACTAACACTAATATTAGTAGTTCGGGATGATTTTCATTGCACATAAGTAGCTCTTATTGCAGGCAAGGTTAGAGATTCCTAGTTAAGGAAGAAAGCCTTGGAGTTGAGCTTTTTCAAACTGTTACAGTAATTTGTAACTATTTATCAATCTAGGCAGTTTGCCTAAATCCTTTGCACACTTTTATTGGGTTATAGACTTGGTACTACCCTTGCCTACCCTTGTCAATGAAGTTTTGGTTTGCAATGTGTGTCAATATAGTGGCAATGATTTAATCATTTGGTCATACTTGCTTAATTGTTCAGCAGTAGACCCCTCCCTCTGAAATTGTACTTCACTTGATTTCATTGTAATGCCTGCTGTTGCTTGCCAACTGTACTTCTCTACCCTCACTCCAGTAATGGTCTAGAATCTGCTTTCGTGAGCCATTGACCTAATGTTAAAGATGCACAAAGTAGAGTAAATATTCGAGCATGTTAATCATGTGAAAAACTGAAGTTATGACCTAAACACAAGGATGGAAGTCCCTAGTTTGATGGTAA
The DNA here is from genome assembly GCF_964261635.1 of Lissotriton helveticus. NCBI lineage: Eukaryota > Metazoa > Chordata > Amphibia > Caudata > Salamandridae > Lissotriton > Lissotriton helveticus. The sequence continues at coordinate 296,206,967 of NC_136063.1, forward strand.
GTGTAAGCTAATAAGATGGGGCTGAGCAAGTATGAATTGAGTAAAACAGGAGGAAATGTTAAGGACCATAGAAGATTGACACACAAAGAGTGGGGGGGGAGGGCGGTGTGGAAAAGGTCACTGGTCTATTTGTATTCTGGTAGACTAGGGTGACCTGAAAGTAAGAGTTGTGAAGGAGCTGAAACAGAAGCAAGAATCAGCGGTTTGACTGGTTTTTGTGGGTGGAGCTTAGACGTGGGTAGGATTATCAGATTGTATAGAACAGACTGTGGGTTTGAAATGTGACATGTCTTGAAGAATCAGCTGGAAAGAGCAGATATTTGTCCCTGGCAAGAGAAGTCACAGTAGGAACTTTGCAGGACAGACTGACTGAAGCAGGACCCTAAGCATTCATTTGTAAACTGCAGTCTGTACTGCAGGGAATGATCCAAGTTCAATGTATCACAGTGGTTAAAGCACAGTAATGTCAGCCCCCTTCTGTGCTTAGTAGTTAAGTCTCCTGTTTTTCTACTTGTTAGGTGCGATTTGACTCTATTGGAGGACTTGCTAACCATATTGCTGCTTTGAAGGAGATGGTGGTTTTTCCTTTATTATATCCTGAAATCTTTGAACGTTTTAAAATTCAGCCTCCGAGGTAAGTTTGGTATTGGAATCTCTAAAGTTTTTTTTATCATTAGTCCTTTTTAGCAATTTTCTAGGCTCTAACACCATCCAACTTGACATTACTAGTTGTATTGGAAGTTGAAGGAGTAATGAGTGACCATTCTATTCTAAGAAAGATTATCTGTAATGAATTGATTCTGTGGCAGTGATGTTGTGTATGATCTGCCCTATTGATGCTTTATATTCATTAGTATACACTACATAGTAAAAAAATAAAAATTACTTGGAGTTTTTGAAACTGTCCATGATTTCAGTTCCTAAAGGAGAACATACATGCACCTGGCTTATGAAATTGGTTGCAATTTGTTAACCAAATCATGTAGTACAGTAACCACAAGTCGTCATCTAGGCCGCTATAATTGCTTTCATATAAAATGTGGGTACGTTATCACGTATAATTTATAAAAATATTTTTGACATGCGCCATACAGTTAGAATTACTGTGCAAGAGAATATCTGGGGAAAGCATGCTGTCAATCTGCAGTCTTGCTGTAATTTCCCTCGGTTGTCACTTGAAAATAATTTAATAACTAGTCCCAAGAAAGAGCTTGGTGAACTTTTATCGCTTGAGCAGAATGAGCAGGTGAATACTGAGATGATCCAGCAAAATAGAACCCATCTGTATCATGAGCTGAGAACATTGAAACTTGCGTACATTTCGTAATTCCTGGGCAGTTTCTGTATGTATCCTACTAGGTATACAAGTCCTGTATCTTAATATTTGCAGAAGGTTTGTGCATACCCTGGCAAAAGTGATCTATTGTAAACTGTACATTTAAACTTTACTTTTGTGTTTGTGAAATTTGCAAATATTCTTTTCTCTACAGAGGTTGTTTGTTTTATGGTCCTCCTGGAACAGGAAAGACCTTGGTTGCCCGGGCCCTTGCCAATGAATGCAGTCAAGGGGATAAAAAAGTTGCCTTCTTTATGAGAAAAGGCGCCGACTGTCTAAGCAAATGGGTGGGCGAATCAGAAAGGCAGCTTCGTTTACTGTTTGATCAGGTACGGTAAATGGTTCTGTGTGGCAGTGTTAATTTCTTATTGATGCACTCCTTCACTTACCGCCTTTTCTTTTTTGTTTTTTTGTTTTTATAGGCCCATCAAATGCGGCCTTCTATTATTTTCTTTGATGAGATCGATGGCTTGGCTCCTGTCCGATCTAGCAGACAAGATCAGATTCACAGGTGAGGGTCTGTTTATATCATTAAAAAGGAGGTCTGTTTTTTTTGTTCAAGAAGTGGGATGGGTATGGCATATGTTACTTGCTGAACGAAAAAGTACATCAACATTGATTGCTTTATAACTGTCAAAGAGAAAATTTAAACCTTGTTATCATATAGCTATTGGCAATCTGGTCATGCTATTATTCCTCACACTGTTTTGTTCCAGTGTTTTGTAGTCCTTCCTAGGGAGGCTAGTAGAACAGAACCCACCCCCAGTACTGAAATATGACTAATTTTTGCGCATCTGGCCTTGCTTTAGATATTTTGAGTAACCCTCACCAATAGTCCTAAAAGGAAAACTTTCAGATACCTATTTATCCAAAAGTATTTCAGTCAGGTTTATTTTTTCTGCTGGTTTGCGCTAATGTTTAGGTTTTCCTAAAATTAGTTTGCAATTACTGTGGTTTCAATCCATCCTGGAAATACGCTGTAGCCAGCTGAAAACAGGAGGTTTTTATTTTAGCACATTGCCTTCGGTCTAAGTCCAGGGCCTGTTGACCGAAGTGAAGGAGATCATTTTACAGCATAGAGCAAGGATAGCCTGCCTTGTGCTTCATATATATATATATGTGTGTGTGTGTGGATATATATATTACCTACTGGCGGTCGCCAGTAGGTATATATAGTTAGGATTTTTTCTCTATGGGTTTTTTGAAAATTCTATGTCTAATAACTTTGGCGTTTGTGGACGGAATTGGCTGAAATTTTCAGGAAAATGGCACATTTTGTTTCTGAGCAGCCCTTGAAAATTTGGGGGGGGTTCGTCCAGTGGGGGCCGAGAAAAAAGGGGGGTCCCAAAACGTGTTTTTAACATTGTTTTCCATAGGGCGGTTGGCCTCACTTTTAGCCCGAACGGCTGAATGGATTTGCACGAAACTTGGCAAAATTGTAGGGACTGGTAGCCCGATGTGCCTTTTGTAGGTCTCAATATATGTGCTCCAGTGGATTTTGAGAAATTAACGTTTAAAAAAAGATATATATCTGTAACAGCGGACCGGGCAGCGCTCTGGTTCGCGGACTTTTCGCGCAACGGAGCTTTGTGAAGCGAAGCTGATTGGTTCTCCGGCGTCTGTCAACATTCCAAACAGTCCGTAGCGGCCGCCATCTTGTCTCTCGGTAGGATCGAGAGACAAGAGGAGGTCAAAACAAAGGGGGAAATAACTATAAGGGGGCATAGTAGATCCTCGCTGACCCCCTAGGTTTGATGTGGAGGTTTTAAAAGGGCCCCGCGGGGCAAAAAAAAAAAATAATAATAATAATTGAACGGCTGAATGGATTTGCACGAAACTTGGCAAAATATTAGGGACTGGTAGCCCGATGTGCCTTTGCTAGGTCTCAATATATGTGCTCCAGTGGATTTTGAGAAATTAACGTTCAAAAAAAGATATATATCTGTAACAGCGCTCCGCTTCGCGTAACGGAGGTTTGCGAAGCTGATTGGTCATTCTGTCACTGGGCTATAGTTGGGCTACATCTGGCTGATATTTGGGCTACATTTGTTTTTTTGTGTGTCTGGCGGCCATCTTTGGGCTACATTGGGCTACATTGGGCTTCATTGGGCTACATTCGGCTAATTAGCAAATAGCTCATCGCAAACTAGGAATGGTAAAGAATCGCTATTTATTCCTTAAAGTTCGCTATTTAGGAAATGCAAAAAACTTTGATGATATATATGGCGGTTCATCTCTAACAAGATAAGAAGCATAGGGATACATTTATGATGACTGGCGCATCACCAGGGATGTGTTAGTCATTCTGTGCCGCTGTTCCGTCACCTATGGTGTGCTGCATTTACAATGCGGCGCATCATGGGGCAAAAACAGCACAGATGCGTGATGTATCTGTGCCGTAAAGGTGGCGCATTGCTGGAGTTGTATCGCAAGTGTGATGAAGCTCCAGCAAGGGTCGGGGGTGCCCCTGTCGCAGGGTTTCTGTTGTCATACAGAACTGTGGACAGAGGATTGGAACCTCGGCGAATTAGGGTGTCCCAAAACTCACGTTAGTAATCAAAAACTCCTTAGCAAGCTAGGTACAGTGTCACATTGGATATAACAAACTCTCAATGTTTAGACAATCCAGAATATGAACTTATAGTACCTCAGGATACGTGGAACTCATGAACAGTCGGTCGTTATAGATTTCTTAGAAACCAGAACATGGAGTTAAGAAGAACAGATGTGTATTTGAAATGTTTATTTACTAATGCCGTCTTCTCAGGCGTAGTACCTTAGATAATAAAAGTACACATATTATCAGTAGCAAAATTACCAGCATAGTTACTAGTACATAAAAAGTGAATGGTGATAGTATGTTAACATGCTGTAAATGAATAAGAGTTAGCAACACTTATAAGCAGCCGCGGGCCGTGGAGGGAGTTACGGTGAGGCAGGGAGGCGGGGAGGGGGAGAAGCAGGGTGGAGAATACAAGTACACATATTATCAGTAGCAAAATTACCAGCATAGTTACTAGTACATAAAAAGCGAATGGTGACAGTATGTTAACATGCTGTAAATGAATAAGAGTTAGCAACACTTATAAGCAGCCGCGGGCCGTGGAGGGAGTTACGGTGGGGCAGGGAGGCGGGGAGGGGGAGGGGCAGGGTGGAGAGGGCTCCACCCTGCCCCTCCCCCTCCCCGCCTCCCTGCCTCACCGTAACTCCCTCCACGGCCCGCGGCTGCTTATATCTCACCCTCCCTAATACACATATTATATTATTTGCTAAGAAGGTCTCTTTGTGTTGGTTTAGGGCGTGCCCATACTTTAGTGTCTTAGATTTGAAGGAATCACATCAGCATACACCAGCTCTCTCTTCATGTGAACCGCATCAACTGTTGTGTATGTGTGTTCGGCAAAGCAATATAAAACCCGCCTCATGCCCAGAATTGGCAGAAGTTGCACTTATGTTATGAGTATGAAGTCGTGGAGATCAGACCTCATAACAATTCTGTATCGTGTTGTTCTTGAAACTTTAGCACTCGCTGTACAGATATAGTTTAACAAGTAAAGCAGATAGTAGACCAATAACATATTATTCTCATGTAAACCACGATGAACTACTAGGTGGAAAGCTAAAGCAACAACTAAGTGTCGTGTGCAGAAGTTGCAAAAAAGGAAAAATGGAGTTTAAACCGGTAATGAGCCCATGCTAACTTAACACGGTGTAAAGATATCCAGGACCTAGATGACACCTCCTCATGATCCGGAAACGAACTGAATAAGATAATAGAAGTGCCATCTCATGAGAGCAGATTGCAAGTTTATATGTGGACGGTCCGCAAGGTAAAGCATTAAAAACTAGGAAAATTTAATGCTAAAGAAAAATAAAACAGCCAAGTACTTTATCGAGTCTTAAGCCAATAGGCAAGGTAAATAATAAAAACTTGACAAATAAGTCAATGAATTGTCAATGAAATGCTAGTACTCAGCATATCAAACATGAAAAAGGTCTATGACATAACTGTGTATGCAAAATAAGCTGCAACAGCCTCCAATAGGAAGTCACCGTCTTCATCCGAAAACAGTTCAGCCATCCAATTTAAAAGCGGAAAAGAACATACGTGCTCTCCCAGCACCGGATCCTCTATCACCATCAGAGGACAGCTCGGTGGGTTTTCAAGAAAGCTCTCTTCCAAGAAAGACTGTGCTGCCGCCAGTAAATTCCAGGGACCAAGTAGTCCATGCATCAATGCCACAGCCATAATCCTTTCGCCAGGACAAACCAACTCGTGAGTAATGATAGGAGTCATCAGCTGATTAAAGTCGACGTCAGGAGAAACCGGTCCGCAGAGACACAAATCAATGGCCCAATCGAAATCACAGGTCAGGCAGTGAAATACAGGCTGGACACAGGTGAAGTATGAGAACCGAAAAGATAATCCATATGCCGTGCTTAATATCGCCAACGGCATTGTGCCATAATATTCTAGCATGCGATTGCGGAACAGTGTCAGCAGCTGCAGGGTCGGAGGTTGCATAGGAGGGACATCCATATTTAAAAATGTAAAAAAGCACAAGAGCGTCCGCTGGTAATGCAAGTAAAAATGCCAATCCACGAACCAGAGTGCAGAAAATACAATGAAAGGAAGCAGGGATGACTCCAAAGATTTTCTCAAATGAAGTCACGAGACCACTGGTAACAACTTTAAAAAAGTGCACCAGGGACTTTGTGGAGGATGCGTTAAAGATAGTCGGAAACATGTTGCTGAAATTGAAAGGCAAATGTTAATTGAAAAAGGTTTTGCACCTCTGTATGGGTGTTCGCTATGTGAAGTACGAAAGTTTCATGGGCCGAACTCAAGGCCACCTCTCTCTGAGACAAAAGAGCTCTTATTCTTGCCATGCCGTTGAAACGTGTCTCAAGGTTGGTATTTGTGGCCAGATTGAAAACTCCCTATGTTCATGTGTGGGAGGAAATAGAACATTTCTGCAGCAAATAACCCGTTCACTTACTGTTACGATAAAAGGAATACTTTTAATTAACTCAGAACAATCTTCATTATTGAGCATCAAATAACTACCATTTTCCAACAACTTGAACGTGGGGATGATAGCAGGAACTGGCGTGCCTTGCAACACGCAAGCCATATTTGGTCGGTGTTTGTTGCATGAACCGTGTAACTGTATGTGCCTACACATTAGTGAATGATGTGGCGTCTCAGTGCATTCCTCTCCATTCAGATAAACTTCTTGATCATCTTTGAAACATCTGTATGTGTATGGAAGCGACCAGACCTCATGAAGAAAAGCACTACCTAAAGGTTCATAACGACCTATTGGTATATATTTCATACAATTTGAAAACTTATATAAAGCAAAAGGCAGCGTTATTAAACCGTGGATAAGGCATGTTGCCAAAAAACCCGCAATCCTCTGCTGATGATGTCACTGAGCATGTCATGAATGATGTAATATGTGACATCATCAGCAGTGGATTACGGGTAATGGTATCTCTAGTTTACTCCCTTATAGCTGTCTTTCTTTTAACATAAGTGTCTGTTTCCTTCCCTTATACTTACTGTTTTTGGGTCGCTTCCGGTTCGCGTACCCGCGAGCGAACTGGGAAGCGAACTAAGAGAAATAGAGGTTGGCACAGTTCCAAATATTGTACCAATTTTTTAATAACGGGGAGGTAGTTCTGAAAAGAACTTTTTTTTTTTTTTTTTTCTGAACATTTTTTTACTGTTTTTGAATTTTTCGGAACAGTTTTATATTTTTTTGGGTTTTTCTTGGAGGGGGCAATGAAAACGATTCATTGTAAAGGGCTCAACAGGAGCAACAAAACAAAAAAAAGAAGTATTTATTATTTTGGGCGTTTCGGACAAACTTGCATATGATAGTCAATAGCTCTGTTGATCAGAGTGATGCTTTTTTCTCCGTAGGAAATGAATCCATCGCAAAATGCGCAGATGTGTTTTACATCACCAAATCTCATTTGTATATTTGGCACCATCTCCCTGCTCTCTGGTCCCGTTACTTCCGGTACAACAGATCTTCTGGCCATAATAGGGAGATTATCTAGGTCGTTCCGAAACTGTGCAGCACTGTAGTTGTTAGGATGCCACCTAGTCATATGGCGATGCATTGTGTAGTTTCCGAAACTGTATTTTTTGTCGGTCCCTCTGGACAGTCTATCTTGACATATAAGGCAAGTTACGTATCTTGCATTTACTTTTTTCTGACCTTTGGGAATTTAAAAAAATTGCCAAATGAAGTTTTCTTTCCGGTGAGACGTCCTGGGCTGCTCAGGCAAAAACTGCCTCTCTTCGTGCTCGTCCTCCTGTTCCTCTTCTTCTTCTTCTTGTTGAATTACAACTTGAGCAGGTGGTCCACTCTTCCTTGGATGTGGTGGAGGTGGTGGGGAAGCACCAGCTGAAGCTACTAAAGAAGCCATTGCTCAGTGATCACAAAGGGTCTTTCTCTCACAATGATGAAAGTCAGAGTGAGGAAAGGAGGGATTTTCATCATTTGGGAAAAACAAGAGTTCTCAACCAATCAAAAGTGTTCATTTTAGATTATATGACCTAGTCTTACATCATTAGGAAACCAAAAGTGAAATGAACCAATGAAAAGTGTTATTACCAAGTCACATGACTTGCTGTGTTTACGTTAAGCGCTTTGCAGGGCCTCCCGGTTTGCTTCCAGAAACCTGCGCTTTGCGACTCGCTTCGCGTACCAGTTCGCTAACGTAGCACGTCATATGACGTATCACGCGACAACGTGAAACGTCATGCGGACGGGAGGCGTCACGATGCGGTAAAGAAACGTTTACCGGCTCGCGGTCTATTTCGCGGCATCAAGGTCAGCTAACGGGAAGCTTCCCGATTCGCGAGGCGGGAACGAAGAAAAAAAAATATTTAAAAAAAAAATTATTCATAAACATATAAAATATATTTTTGGATTTAGAGAAGAATACATTTTACAGCTACAGATATTAGCTGTTAAAAAACCAATGAAATTCACAGAAAAAACCATAGGTTATAGACCATATATAGTTAGGAATTAGCATTTACAAAACCTTGAAAATTCACTGAAAAAACCATAGGTTATAGACCATATATAGTTAGGAATTAGCATTTAGAAAACCTTATTTTACTCACACAAAACCATTGAAATTCCATATATAGTTAGTTGCACTAACTATATATCGCGCACCCGCAATCCACTGCTGATGATGTCACATATTACATCATTCATGACATGGTCAGTGACATCACTGATGACATCACTGATGACATCTCAAATGACATCACTGATGACAACATCCAGTGACTGTATGTTTCTGTAAAGTTAAAATATGTCTTAGATATTGAAGAATGAGTGGATGTATAAGTGTCTGGATGAAGGATTTAGTAGGTGCGTGACTGACTGTATGAGTGAGTGATTAAATGTGTCTCACTGAATGCATGGGTTAGTGACTAAACTGTCTTAATTTGTGCATCATTATGTCTGTTGTGATGTAAACTGCTGCATGTGTTGATCATTAGCTATACGAGAGGCTATATGTGTTATTAATTGGTTGCCCAAGTATTTCTATGGGAGATTGAGTTTGTGTGGGGGTGGCTGGAAGGTGTGTGACTCTGTGCATAGATGTGTGAGCAGTTTATTCACTAGGTGTATGAGTTCAAGAGTGCATGTGGAAACAGCTACATGGGCAGTTGACTGTGTGCATGAGTGTATTGATGAGTGAATGGATATCTCAATGCTACATGTCATAGTAAGTACATATGTAAAACACAGTACATGTGAGAGTTGGCATATATAAATAACTGTGCATGAGAGTCACTGAGTGAGTGGTTGTATCGATCATTGTGAACTTGTATCAGGGATTGTATAAGAGTAAATATGTGTTAGTATATGTTTCAATAAGTAAGGTGTGTATAACTGTATAGTTGAAGAAATGGAGGTGAGATTGTTTCTTTGCATGACTGACTGGGTGTGTGAGTAACTCCATTGATGAGTGGCAGTGTGTGAGTGTCTGTATACACTGAGTGTATCTAAGGTTATATTAGAGTCTGAAGAGGTTTATCGTATTAGCACAAGAATGAATCCAAATGAGACGTCATCAGTGATGTCATCAGTGATGTCATTTGAGATGTCATCAGTGATGTCATCAGTGATGTCACTGACCATGTCATGAATGATGTAATATGTGACATCATCAGCAGTGGATTGCGGGTGCGCGATATATAGTTAGTGCAACTAACTATATATGGAATTTCAATGGTTTTGTGTGAGTAAAATAAGGTTTTCTAAATGCTAATTCCTAACTATATATGGTCTATAACCTATGGTTTTTTCAGTGAATTTTCAAGGTTTTGTAAATGCTAATTCCTAACTATATATGGTCTATAACCTATGGTTTGTGTGTGTGTGTGTGTGTGTGTGTGTGTGTGTGTGTGTGTGTGTGTGTCATTTTTCCTTCACCACAGATGATTTTGTTTATGAAACCTTTTTTCTTTAATTAATGATTGTGTAGTGTACAGAAATGATGCCCAGACAATGCAGTTCATGCCAGAAACTGAGGTCTAAGGACCTGCATGACCTTTGCCTGTGATGTGTCTGCTCCAAACATGTCCTGACACAAAGTGCTTCCAAATGCAGTCCAAAGCCATCATGAAGTGGGAAGCCAAGCTCTATGCTGCACACAATAAGCAGAGTTATTGCGTCGCCACGCCTGGTCCACATCGCCCTTATAAATGTAACTCGAAGTTGAAAGACCAGTTAAGGGAGGAACATATGAAGAGCAAACAAGACTTTTCGACCTCTAGAGGGCCCCTGTGTAGTAAGATGTCGCACAGACGCGTTTGAGAAACCATAGTAGCCTCACCGCCTTCCTCCTACCCAATTCCAAAACGGGAGCAGGCGTGCCAGAGGTACTGATAGAGATCGCAGGTCACCCGGCCAAAAATTTCACCATATACTCATCGGGCCCATAAACTTCAATTCATCATATACATTAATCGGGTGACCTTACACTCTACTACGAGTAACCCTGGTTCCTTCCTATTTATTCCTACTGTACCCGACTTACCAATCCACCGTTACGGGTACCTATGACCACAATGGATCAAGGAGCTAGCTGTAAAAGAAAGGCAGGCAAGATACAATACCAACTTTTATATTTCCGTGTATTCATAAAATAACCACAAACTACTGGGAAGTTTTAAAGATTTATCTAGAATTCAGATTCGGAAAGCATACAGTTTACAATCAAAAGGCAATCAATAATCAAAATGACGAAAAGCACATAACCATAGAGAAAATAAATCAGGGCAACCATTTATGAGTCTAAAGAGGGTGAGAACATGGGAATATGCTAAACAGATTTCAGGAATGGAATTCGAGAATGGATAACTATAAAGGGGCAAATTTATGCACGTACTAGAAATTTACTACTGGGAGATACTACAAAGGTTGAATAAAAGTTTGGAAATCCTATGCATCTATAGGTAGGGAAAAAATGGAACACGCTAAATTCTAGCAACTTTACTTCAATCAGCTTTGGGAAAGAGAAAATCTTAAACCGCATCTAGATTTCATAAACGGTATGAAGAGTTATGCTTAAAGGAAGGGTAACATAGGAACATGCTAGAAAACAGCAATAACGTATGAGCTTTTCATTCAGTAGCTTTGTGAAAGCATGGAAAATCAATTATGCGCAAAGGTGTGTCTTTATTAAAGCAAAGACAGAAAATAGAAGGTGCAGTATAGAGTTTCAGCACTATATATTTACCTAGAATGGTGTGAAGACCAACCCTGGCCACTGATCAGTCAAAGACAGGAAATAGCCCAAGGAAGGACAGTCATCAATGGGACAGCAGGTGCAGAATGGACACCCCAGGACAGGACAGGAAAACCAGATTAGGGACAGGACCACCAAGGCACGACCAGCACCTGCAGTTTGGAAGCAACGCCTGCGCTCCACCCTCTCTGCAGCTATCAGCCAGAACCCCGATTGGGTTATCGAACTTCCCAGCAAAGTGCTCCGCCAGCACTTAAGGTTTAGTAAAACCTCTTAAGTCTATGGGATATTTCGGACAGAGTGCTCCGCAGCGCTCTGTATCAGTCACCTATTGAGTGCGTTGGGTCAGTAACAGGTCAGCTATTCGGACAAGTCGGACAATTTCTCTAGCTAAACCAAGGCTAGTTGTACTGTATTCGGGTCAGTGTACCACCCCCCAAATGTTGCAAGTGTCAGAATCCCCAATTTCGATTGGTCCCCAAGTAGGATAGGTCAACACACCAATCATAATTGAATTCTACAAGCCTAAATTTACATACTCTGGGACCGCCTAGTGATTTTGGGGTTCTCATGGGATTCTCTACAGAATACAATGGAAAAATTACAAATGTAGCAATTGCGGTACAGTTCAGCTCCATCCTGCTGGGTCGCAGGTCACGTTCTCAGGAGCATCTTGACTGTGGCTGCCAGCTGGCTGAGTTCCACTGTTCAAGGTTGCCTTCTCTCTGCCAGGGTGACATGCGCAGTAGAGACTTTCAAGATGGCTCGCGCACCCCTCAGACCCCCAATATCGCGGTACATGAAAAGTAAGCGGAAAAAATTAAAACATAGAAATAAATGAATTCACTGTATACCATGAATAGCTACTCTATACCCTTTTACTTTATAATATACTATTGCGTGAATGATTAGTGCAAACAGACAACCACATAAAACATCCGCGCAAGCTTCACCATGTGAGTACACAGACAGCCATCTTAGAAGCAAGTGCGCAAGTGCAAAGATTCCCACCAGAACTGCAAGTACGTCACGTGACGTGAGTGTGACTAACGCATGCGCAGAGGAAACCCGCCAAGCAGCGGCCATTTTTAGGAACAAGAGTTATTGAATTATTAAACACATAGGCAAGCGTCTCTAGGACACCCAAATGTCAGGATAAAGGGAAATTAGTAAGACGAACAGGTTGAATTACTTGGTTATAAGTTATTCGAGGTTCTTGAACCCAAGCAAGTCGCGAAATATGCGAAATCTTGCTCCATCAATCCCCTCTCTGATGATATTTACTATCATCACAAACTAATGGAATCAGATGCCAACTTTTCTTTCACACTTTGTACATTTCAATTTCTTCCAACATTCGATTCAATTTTTCTTTAACGTCTTTGGTAGGGTGAGAATTTTTCACCCTTTTGTAAATTTGATTATTCTGTTCTTCTAATTCAAGTTCATCCACACTCCGTTTCACACCTCTTTTATTAACAGTATATTTCTTTTGGTGTTTGCTACATTTGCAACAGACGAATATAAGGAATATAATAAACCCTATTATTCCAATTGGCATCAGTACCTTAAACAAAAAACTTTTACCTAAATTAGAAAACCAATGACCTACAGCGGAGAGACCATCAGTAAGTCTCTTCCAGGCACTATCAACCTCCAGTGGTTTAAGTTCCTTTTCCAAATTTGTAATGTTCCTTACATATTTTCGGATTTGCACACTTGTCCGGTATGTAAGTGCAACAATGTTGCGCTTTCAACATCCGGCAGACTCCGCCCTCTTTCGCTAATAAGGTATCAAGAGCAAGTCTGTTCTGTAAAACCATTGATCTGATCGCAACCATTTCGGTATTGACCAACAGAAATCCATGAGATGTGTCAGTAGACAACAGATCCACTATTGTTGACAATTTGCAAATTCTGTGTGTTCAGAACCACTCCCACTCCAGGTATCAGTGCACTAAAAATACTACCCATTATTTCACCTACGCTTTCTCTTTTACTACGCACTAAGCCATTAGTGTTTTTAATGCTTCCAGCAATTTCATTCACATGGTATATTTTCGGGAAGAAAATGCCAAAGTAGCAGCTTCCATACCAGTGATCCGGAAATTTGAAATAAGCCTTGTTTCCACATATATAATAAATTCCGGGACACACAGGTTCTGACCCATTTTTGAAACCCCATCCTCCAATTACCTTGTAATTGTGTTCACATTGACTGGAACCAATGAATATGTTATTATAATAACTAGTCTTTTCACGGTGAAGATAGAGTTTTCCCTTTCTCTCGAAATCCAGCAACAAAGCAGGACCACTCCCATCATTTGAGGTGCCTTTCATGTTTTCAGCCCATTTAGGAGTTTTCTGTCTTTTGTCATTTGCCTTTCTTTGGAAACTCTCCCTTCTTTTCTCTGCCATGTTAAAGAACATTTTCTCTTGTTCATGTAATGAACAGGTCAAGTTATCTCTGTGTGCGTCATTTAAGTCTATGGTACCTATAGTCAGAAAGTATTCTCCCATATAACGTGTAACCTCACTTTTAGTATGTACAGGATTCCGGTTTCCACGTATAGGAAGATCAGAAAAGATCACGTCTGAGTTAGAGTAATAGTACTGTAACGGTCCTCTTTTGTAAAATAAGCTAGCTAAAATACTACAGGAAATTCCATAAGTCAAGGGCAGGTGATAAGTCATGCCTTCAGCAACAGAAGTAGGTAGCTTCATGCAGACATAGCAGTCTTCTATCTCCATAGTTTCTACGTAATGTACTAAAAGGTTAGCGAATACATTTAAATGAGTCTGGTTCTTAATTCCGTGATAATGTAGTCCTTCCTCATTTGGTGCTTCTAAGTCTGATTTTGCTTGTCTGATGCTAAGTGCTTTCTCACGTCTTTCTACACTTCATGTTGTCAGTTCTTCTGTGTCTTTTGTCACAGTCTGGGTAAGGTCAATATTAGTATTTTTGCTCACCATATAAGGAATAAAAACTGTTAGTCCTATCCATATTATCAATACTATAGCTACACTACATATACATACTTTGCAGCATGTTTTACAACAATTACGTCTAGGCCTTCCATTCACATTTGAATCAGACATTTCTGCTTAACAGAAGTTTGCCAACCCCTCTTTGTTATTTTGCACAGGTAGCTTACGCTGAGCAATTTCAGGTTGGTTCGTCTTCTTCGGCAGACTGATCAGCTGTCTGTTCTTCGTCAGTTATATCAAGATCCTCAAATTCCTCCAATATCAAATAAGTCCATTCAGGATCCTGATATTTTTCGTTCAGTCTTTTTATTCAATTACTTCTTCTTTTAGAGCTTTCTCCAGCTTGCTCGGCTATACGAGAACTTTTCCTTCTTTCCTCAAGTTTTTCTTGTACTGTTTTTAGTCTCGGTCTCAGTCTCTTAATATATCTTAGTTCGATATGTTTCTTTTTCTTAAAGCTTTTAGCTGGCACTGTGGTTTGGCTTTCTTCTAATGTTCTCTTATTTTTGTTTGTTTGTGGCACTTCTTTTCTGATTCTTCCCTTCCTGTCTCACTACTCCCAGGTCTTTCTACAGTTTCTTCTGCCTGGTCACTAAGCTGACCTCGTTCAGGGGTATACTGGATTTGGCTTTTGTGCGTTTCTATTTCTGTGTCCTGAACACGTTCTTCTAAGTCTATCTGGTCCTCTTCAAGCACTTCGAACCTTTGATTTTTCTTCCGCTCGAACTTTCGCCCTAATTTCTGTCTGTCCCTTTTCAATCTCAGGAGTTTGTGGAGGTGTGTCGATTACTTGCTCTGTCCCTGTCTGATCTTCTTCTTCCTCAGACTTGATGTGACCCTCAATAATCTGAGGGTCTTCTCCTATTCCTGTCTCTTCCTCTCTATTCCACTCTCTATCTGCATACGTTTGACTTCTTGTTCTGATTGAATCATCAGTCAGGTCGATTATGAGTATCCACTCATCTTGACTGGTGCTTGGTTGTTCGTCAACAGCTACTTCAGGACCATCGTCTGGAGACCCCTCAGCTGGACAACCTTCAGTGTCAGTTTTCTCGTCTCTGATCACCTTCTTAGTATGGCTGGCATGGATCCACTTTGGAACGCCGGCACACTTCACCGCTGTCGTGGTCACCAGTATCACTTGGCGTTGTTGTCCCCACTTCGGTGCAAGGCAATCTGAACGAGTATGCTTCCTGATTACAACCCAGTCGCCTGGAACCAATTTATGGACTGGAGTTGTTGGATTGGCGACGGCGTCCTCCCCAATCTGGCGAGAGATAGAACGCACTTGGTCACCTAGTTGCTTGCAGTATTCAAGTACCAAATCATCAGAAATGCTTAACAGTTTGTATCCTGGTGTTGCAGGGTTTCTGTACTCGCACAGAACTGTGCACAGAGGAGTGGAACCTCGGCAAATTAGGGTGTCCCAAAACTTACCTTAGCAACCAACTCACCCCTTACCGAGCTAGCTACAGTGTCTCATTGGACATATCAAACACCCAATGTTTAGACAAACCAGAACATGAACTTACAGTACCTCAGGGTACGTGGGACTCATGAACACTCTTTCGTTATATTATCATTACAAACCAGAACATGGAGTAAAGAAGACACATGTGCATTTGAAATGTTTATTTACTAATGCCGTCTTCTCAGGCGCAGTATCTTTGATAATACAAGTATACTTATTATCAGTAGCAAAATTATCAGCATAGTTACTAAGACATAAAAAGCGAATGGTGACAGCATGTTAACATGCTGTAATGAATAAGAGTTAACAACACTTATATCTCACCCTCCCTAACACATATATTATATTATTATCTAAGAAGGTCTCTTTGGGTTGTTTTAGGGCGGGCCCATACCTTAGTGTCCTAGCATGAAGGAATCACATCAGCATACACCAGCTCTCTCTGCATGTGCACCGCATCAAGTGTGTTAACAATTCTCGTGCAAAGCAATATCAATCCCGCCTCAAGCCCAAGTTGGCAAAGGCTGCACTTGTGTTATGACTATGAAGGCGTGGAGATCAGACCTCATAACAATTCCATATCGTGTTGCTCCTGAAACTTCAGCACTCTCCGTGCAGACATGTTTTATTAAACAAAGCAGATATCAGAGCAATAACATATTATTCTCACATTCACCACGGCAAACTACTAGGTTGAAAGCTAAGTCAACAAATGAGGGTCGTGTGCAGAAGTTGCAAGAAAGGAAAAATGGCGTTTAAATCTCAAACGTACCTATGCTAACTTAACACGATATAGGGATATATAGGAGTTATACAACACCCCCCCATGATCCGAGAACGGACTAAATAAGGTAACAGAAGTGCCATCACATGAGAGCAGAATCCATTTATAAACGAGCATGAATATAAAAATTTATGCTAAAAAAAATAGCCCACAAATATACTGTGGCTCAAGCCAATAGGCAAGCAAAAAATAAAATGTCTTGACCAAAAGTCAATAAAATCAAGGAAATGCTATCAATCAGCATGTCAATTTGAGGCAGTGTCTATGATAAGACCGTATATGAAAAGTAAGCTGCAACAGCCTCCAGGAGGAAGTCACTGTCCTCATCCGAAAACAGTTCAGCCATCCAATTTAAAAGATGAAAGGAACATACGTGATCCTCCAGTACCGGATCCTCTATAACCATCAGAGGACAGCTCGGTGGGTTCTCAAGAAAACTTAGTTCCAAGAAATTTTGCGCTGCCGACAACACATCCCAGGGACCCATTAGTCCATGTGCCACCGCCAAGGCCATAACCCTTTCGTCAGAACAAACCAACTCGTGAGCAATGATAGGACTCATCAGTTGATCAAAATCGACGTCAGAAGATGCTGGTCCGCAGAGACACAAATCAATGGCCCAAAGGAAATCACAGGTCAGACAGCGAAATACAGGCTGGACACAGGTGAAATAGGAGAAACGAAAAGATAATCCAAACGCCGTGCTTAGAGTCGCTAACGGCAGTGTGCCATAGTAATCAAGCATGCGGTTGCGAAACCGCGTCAGTAGTAGCTGTGCGTGGTCTTGCACAGGAAGGGCATCCATATTTAAAAAGGCAGAAAACCACCAATGCGCCAGCCGCTAATGCAAGCAAAAACGGGAACCCTCCAAACAAGGATGAAAAAATAGAATGGAAGAAAGCAGGGATGACTCCAAAAATCTTCTCAAAGGAAGTCACGAGACCACCGCTAACAACTTTAAAAAAATGTGCTAGGCCCGTTGTGGAGGATGCGTTAAAGATTGAACGGACCATGGCTCCGAAATGCAAGGGCAAATCAGTGTTTAAAAGAGCCTGAACCTCCGTGCGGGTGTTAGCAATGTGAAGCACGAAAGTTTCACGGGCCGAGCTCAAGGCCACCTCTTTCTGGGACAATAGAGCTCTTATTCTAGCCATGCCGCTGAATTCTGCTCCCAAGGTCGGTATCTGTGGCCAAATGGAAGACTCCCTATGTTCACGTGTGGGAGGATAAAGAACATTTCTGCAGCAAATAACTCGCTCACTAACCGTTACTATGAAAGCTATACCTTTAATTAAACCACAGCAGTTTTCATTATTGAGCATTAAATAACTACCATTCTCTAACAATTTAAACGTGGGGATGATAGCAGGAACTGGCGTTCCCTGTAAAACGCAAGCCATATTCGGTCGGTCCTTGTTACATGAACCGTGTAACTGTATGTGTCTGCACATTAAAGAATGATCTGGCGTTTCAGTACACTCATCTCCTGTTAGATAAACCTCTTGTTCATCCTTGAAACATCTGTATGTGTATGGGAGTGACCAGACCTCATGAAGAAAACCGCTACCTAAGGGTTCAAAACGACCTATTGGCACATATTTCATACAATTTGAAAACTTATATAAAGCAAAAGGCAGCGTTATTAAACCGTGGATAAGCCACGTAGCAGCAGTGGTCTCTGCCACAGAAAAAGGTAAAGATTCCAATCTTTCAATATGGAGCATAGAAAAGGAAGCATCACGCATTGAAAGCAAGCGTTGTTTGTCTGTCAAATTAAACGGTGCAAATAAAGAGGAAACGTTCATGTATCCCCAGGGAACTTTACCCATTTTTAGAGTCTGTAGTGTCCATGCAAACTGCATGATTGAACGTAATTGATTTTGACCATGGTATAATACAGACACTTCATCATGCACAATATCAACAACAGACGACACAATATTATCTAATGTGTAAATTCTAGAGGAAAGCACGTTAATGCTATTGTCAACCACTGCAAGCACTTTCTCAAGATTTGCCTGATCAATAGCCCTAAGGCGTGAAGCAGCCTCAATTTGTGAGAGTTTCCAAATTTCATTGTAAACACCATATAACCAGCGTTTCGACCTGCCACTAGCTGGGCCTTTAATGAAATCATTCAAATCCACGTCTGCATTCAGTTTGGAAAGGTGATACTTAACCGCAGGTAAAGTTGAATGTTTCAGCCAAGCTTGACACAACTTGCCAACTGAGTAAGAGGTGACAGTATGACTCAAATCAAAACGGGGATCAGATCTAACAGTCTTAAAACCGTCAGTTATATTTAAAAATCTCTTTTGGCAAGAATCAGCACTACGGTGCCAAAGCAGCCAACCCTTGGGATTCATACTGGAAATGTTAAAGGAGGAATTCAGAAGCAGAGCCTGTATATCTCTAATGGACAATTTAGTAAAATTACTCCAATTCTCATATTCCTCCAACTCCGGGAAAGACGGGGTGTTTAACCTTTTAGATGTAGCCAATCCAAAGCACGTGGTCTGGGAAATGGTTTCATTTAAAAACCACATATGATTTGGGATGAGACATGCACGGTGCAAAGCCTCAGTGCCTTGTACCTGCCAGGCCCTTGAGCCCCAAACTGATTTAAGGTCTATGGTATCCTTCCATAACTCATACCCTCCAGTAACTAATTGATCCAGGAAGGCCTTTGAATATAACAATTTTGTATTAGTAAGTCGAACCTTGGACAGTGGCTGTTTGTGAAATTTAAAATAAAAGGACTCGGGATTGGACTGATTAAAGTCAGTGAAATAAGTATACTTTTTAAGAAACGTTTCTGAACTCCCTTGTGTTGGTGCTGGGCAATGTTCCCACTGAGTAAAATTAACCGCATCCCTTCGGGAAGATGTCTTGTGTAAGAAGTGATTGCCATAATGTTGGTAACAGAACAATTCACCATAATTAGCAGATTCTAAATATAAATCCTCAGCATCAAAAGCAGCATAATATTTCAAATCAGAAAACAAACTTTCCACAGCATTAACATCCCAATCATCAGAACGAATGTTTTGTTTCACCACATCCCCCATATTAACTCTTAGTACATTAGGGACATTAACGACTTCCGTTGGGCCATGAATCTGAAAACGAACTGCATCCCACGCGATTCCATCCAGAACAGGCCACGCTGTGATGTTAACCAAAGTCAAGTCTCTTTTTAATCTGTGTGTAGAATGTGAAGAGGAAAGTGGGGCCAAAGTTCCATTCAAATGAGTAATGCAAGTTCTCTCCTCGACATAGTGTCCATTCATAATCCGAAAAAAATAAAACACAAAACCAATTGACATAAAAAGGTAAACTGAAAAAAGTACCAGCCAAATGTATATCCAAGGAGGTATCAAAAAATGTTTTTTAAACAGGCTAGCATATACTGCAATTTTAGAGGGTTTTTTCGAGGCAAGGGAAGCAGAGTCAAAAGAAAATCTGGATTCCGTGGCTAAACGAGCTTGCAGGTCAGGCATGGACAAATCAGTGGGGTATGTATAGTCTGTCTCATCAAGGTTAGTTCCTGGTAAATTATTCAATAATGGACTGGAAACAGCAGGTAATTCGATCGCCACCTCAGGTTCATTATTAGAATCAGTGGGTATAATTGAATTTCTCACAATGGAAGGACAGGAAACAGCCGGTGTCATGCTAAGAAGAATCGGCCACTCTGTGTATCTTGACATTGTCAATAGAAATAAACCTGTTTTCCTTACGACCTGGAAGTGGTGGTAAAATGACTGTTCTTGTGCCCTTCACTCCAAGCACTGGGACCGGAGCTCGATAGGAGGGACCAAACTCTTTCTTGTTGTCGATCTTCTCTCGAACCAGTTCTCCAACTTGGGGTAGCCAGCCAACTACCGGGATCTGCAACGCATCATCCGATGTGGAGGGCAAATGTTCCTTTGCAAGAGTGTCTCTCGTCTTTTGTAGATTCTGTAAAACATTGCAATGTTCATCTGCGTCAAAGGAAGTGGCGCGAACCACCGAGTCTAGACCGTCAAGGTCAGGGACGAACATCTTGATGCCAAAGAGCATTTCGTATGGGGTCCGCCCACCCAGAGACCTTCTAGGGAGATTATTAAGAGCACGCTGCACGCCATAGAGGTGAGCCAGCCAATTTCTGCCAGTGCCTATAACTCGGGCTGTCAAAGATTGCTTTAAATCACGGTTCATTCGTTCAACTACACTATTACCCTCGGGTCTGTAGGGTGACGAAAACTTGACTTGGACCCCCATCGAAGTCATGGCATCCTTATACGCCTTAGAGGCGAAAGCCGGACCCTGATCCGAATGGAAGGTACCACAGGCAAAAATCCCTATAAAGATACGCAAATCTCTGATGACAGTCCGGGAATCAGCGCTGCGATGTGGCCATAACCACACAAAGCGTGTGCATGAGTCAACTGCTACTAAGATGTATTTATACGCAGTATCAGATGAAAATGGACCGCAGTGATCTAAATAAACACAGCCTAGTGGTTTATTAGAAATGTACAACTGAGTCTGAGGCGGACGCGTAGCAGTTGAAGGTTTAATCTGCTGGCATATGTCACAAAGGACATAATCACGCGTCTGTTTGTACAGTCCCCGCCACCAGAAACGTTGTTGTAGTTGCGTTACAGTGGCTGAGACGCCCGCATGCGCAGACGCCACACCTTCATGAGCCGCTGTAATCAAGTCTGTTCTGCGATCCGAGTTGGGAATCAGCCGTTCCCCAACATCAGGAATTGTCACAAAAGGAACCTTTTCGGGACTTAAGTGGTATTTATACTTCGAAGGGAATCCCGAAGGATGTTTACTTCCCTTCTCAGAGGCAGCAATCGCTGCCAAGATGTCGCTATCAATCTTGGTTTTAGACCTAGTAACTGCTGCAACTAAGTATGTAGATACTGCTGATTTCGCTGCTTCATCAGCAAGCGAGTTGCCAACAGCGTGAACTCCCACGCGCTGATGACCGAGAGTATGAATCACATAAACGAGTGGCAACATAGCCTTAAGCTCTGCCACTCGAACCCAGATCATTTTATGTTTTATTGTGCTACCCTTGGAATCATGAAAATCATTTTGAATCCAAAAGAACAAGTTTTCATTGTAAGACTGGACACAGTAGTAAGAATCACTTACAATTAGAGTAGTAACACTTGGATCTGCGTACTCCAAAGCTAGTAAGAGAGCACGAAGCTCTGCCAATTGTGCAGTGCAATCTCCCAGGGGCAACGTGTGTACCTCCCTGGAAATGAACTCATCATTCAACATAGCACCGACCACAATGGCGCAAGCGGAAACGTAGGCATGTTTAGAGCCATGCGCAACCTGCGCCGACCCATCAGTGTAAATGATGCAATGGAAGTCCTCCAAAGGTCGCATCGCCAGAGGAGCAGGGTGAACGAATTCATACTGCAAGAACTCCTGCGACCGTAAGGAAGCGTCAAAAATAAACATGACATCCGAGGATGACAATGACGCAGCCCACTGAATCCACCGAGGGTGCAAAGCTTTTGAATTTGGTACACTGGCTTTCGTGACTGCCTCCAAATGAGGACAGGGTGTTACCACTAGCATGCGTTTCCCCTGTGACAGAGCCCGTTCCTTCAGAATAGCCATCTGTACAGCAGTTAAAACCTTTTCTATGGTGGGAAACCGCATCTCAGCCGAGGTGTACAAGTGTGACTTGTAAGCAATAGGTACTGTGTCACCTTCATTAAAAGTGAGGTAAGTGAAACCCACCGTCCCAGGAATTATCCTTATGACCAGGTTGGTGTGGTTATCACGAGTCAGTAAATATTTAGAAGCGAGCAGATCAGCCTGCAAGGATTGCAAAATGGCTGAATGCTCAGGCAGCCAGCATGATTTTGAGAAAGTTGGTTGTATCAAAGCATACAAAGGCTTGATACGCTGGGCATATTCCGGAATGTAAGTTCTGCCGAAATTCAAAAAGCCCAGTAAGGATTGTAATTTTTTCAGAGTTGTTGGTGCGCGCAATTGTGCGCACTTCTCCAAGAAGTGAGGAGCCAAACCTCTACCTTCATTGTTGAGCTCATAGCCCAAAAACAACACTGTGTGTTCAGCAATGTGCGATTTTGCAAAGTTGAATTTGTAACCCATGTCTGCGAAGTTGCAAACAAGAGAATTTACACGACACAGATGCTCCCAAATATCGTCGTCTGTGAGATATATGTCATCCACATACGAAAAAGCATCAGGGTCGAGTGCCTCCAGAATAGAGACAATTCGAGCGGTAAATACACCAGGACTATTCTTGTAGCCCATTGGAAGACGCCGGAATTGCTTTTGGACTCCAGCGCTTGTAAAACTGGTCCATTGGGAGCTAAAGCTGTCCAATCTGTGGGCATAAAAACCATTGGATATGTCAAGCGTTGTCTTGAAACGCTTACGCACGAGACTATCCACTAGGGCAGAGCCGTGGGTATTCTGTACTGCACAGTTACGGCAATGCGAGTTTAAATGCCGGTAATCCAAAACCAAACGATATGATCCGTCAGGTTTATTCACAGTAAAAAAGGGGATTATTCATCGGTGACACACACGTTTCAATAACTCCCTGATATTCCAATTGTTCAAGGATTTCCGCGACGGAAGATTTTGCTTCACGCCGAATGGGATATTGAGGTTGAGGCTGCGGCTGAGACCGCAACGGAATTTCGTGGCAAGGCGACAATTTATCCCAACCACATTGGTTACGGTACAGAGCCGGCGCGAGAGCCCGAGCCCACTCTTCTGCAAAATGCTGCGCATGCTCTTTCGAGACAGTGTTCGCGAAACTGGGTAGGATTACCTCCTCCCCTCGCGGCGCCGCGAGCACAAAAGGTGGGGGCCAGTCAGCCTCCGAAAGTAAAATATCATATGTAGAAGACAGATTCTCCCAAAATACACCTTTAACGGTACGCTGTATGTCACCTTCAATTAACAGGACAATTTCATATAGTCTTTCAGGGGGAGCAAGTCTCGTATCCGCTGTTTCTATCACAACGTAGACTTCAGTCGCTGTCACCCTCAGTAGTGGACGCAGCGCCTCTCTGACTATGGTTATCTCCGCCGCGCTGTCCAGCAAGGTCAGAGCCCACGTCAGATTCCGAAGCCGCGTTCTCACTATCTGTGGCATATCGATGCGCTGTTAAGGCTGCGACTTTCTTTTTCGCAAACTGCGGACGCCGAGGCGTAGAATCCTCCTGCTTCACTGCGCCGTCCGTCTGGCGGGACTGACCACGTCCTTGCTGGCCACCACGTCCACGTCCACCCCCTCCTCCTCCACCGGTTTTCTGGGCCGATGTGTCCTGAAAGGAACGAGGAGAGCGTTGATCAGAACCCTGAAAACGATCAGGTGATTTAATCATCGCGCGGTCGCGCAAATCATAAACTTTTTCGGATGGCGCAGGAGCTTGTATTGCAGGAAAAGAACCCTGAGTCTGCATTGTCTGCTCCCCCTGTGTCTGTTTTTTAGGCCAATTTTGTTTCTTGGACTTTGGCTGGGCATCTGTCACTGCAGATTGCCCCTGTGGTTGTTTTTTCTCCTTCACTGGAAAATATTTCAGACCTCTACTTGTGCGGCCAATCGTTTTATAAGCGGCCACCACAATCTTTGCTAACTGGCGGGGTTTGTCGGCATCGGGCAGAGCAGCCAAAGCATTCGACACCTGAAAGCTAACTGCATCTCCTTTAACATTGGAGAGAATGAGATCACTTACAATCTCAAATGAACCACACAGGCGCATACCCAATTTAACCGCTGCCACTGGACCGTGATCATTCTGAACACGTCTAACGATTACAGGCAGGGCAGTCATAGACGGGGTGCCGAAGCACCTTGTATAAACTGCCGCAAATGTATATTCAGCCGGGACATCCGAGGCGGTGTAGGAGTGGTACAAACCAGAATAGCGTCCACAGCCGGAAACGTAACCCAAGAGTAAAACAACTCGTAAGGAAACGCCGGATCTGCACTTACCACGAAAACCACAGCCATCCCATCTACTGGGACCTGGTACGTCTGAAGATGGTTGCGTACCGCTACGCGACTATGCTGTGCAATAGCCACCGCTGCCGCCAACACAGAATTGGAAACAAGTAAACACAAAGAATACTTTGTAGCACAACTGGGTAGTAACTCAAAGAAACCGTCTAAGTAAGAATCAAGCTCGAATAAAGACCTATTTCAAAAAATAGGTAGGTTTCACCAACACCCCGCTTGCCGGAAACGGACGTGAAGGGGTTAAGGCATGAACGATAAACTACTCGAGTGTCATGATATAAGACCACCGAAACCGTTGGGCGCCATGTTGCAGGGTTTCTGTACTCACACAGAACTGTGCACAGAGGAGTGGAACCTCGGCAAATTAGGGTGTCCCAAAACTTACCTTAGCAACCAACTCACCCCTTACCGAGCTAGCTACAGTGTCTCATTGGACATATCAAACACCCAATGTTTAGACAAACCAGAACATGAACTTACAGTACCTCAGGGTACGTGGGACTCATGAACACTCTTTCGTTATATTATCATTACAAACCAGAACATGGAGTAAAGAAGACACATGTGCATTTGAAATGTTTATTTACTAATGCCGTCTTCTCAGGCGCAGTATCTTTGATAATACAAGTATACTTATTATCAGTAGCAAAATTATCAGCATAGTTACTAAGACATAAAAAGCGAATGGTGACAGCATGTTAACATGCTGTAATGAATAAGAGTTAACAACACTTATATCTCACCCTCCCTAACACATATATTATATTATTATCTAAGAAGGTCTCTTTGGGTTGTTTTAGGGCGGGCCCATACCTTAGTGTCCTAGCATGAAGGAATCACATCAGCATACACCAGCTCTCTCTGCATGTGCACCGCATCAAGTGTGTTAACAATTCTCGTGCAAAGCAATATCAATCCCGCCTCAAGCCCAAGTTGGCAAAGGCTGCACTTGTGTTATGACTATGAAGGCGTGGAGATCAGACCTCATAACAATTCCATATCGTGTTGCTCCTGAAACTTCAGCACTCTCCGTGCAGACATGTTTTATTAAACAAAGCAGATATCAGAGCAATAACATATTATTCTCACATTCACCACGGCAAACTACTAGGTTGAAAGCTAAGTCAACAAATGAGGGTCGTGTGCAGAAGTTGCAAGAAAGGAAAAATGGCGTTTAAATCTCAAACGTACCTATGCTAACTTAACACGATATAGGGATATATAGGAGTTATACAACACTGGTACCCATGCCTGTCTCATCACTCTTCCCATCAGGATTTCATGGGGGCTCAGGCCTGTTTTTCGGTCTGGAATACTTCTGATTCCCATCAGCACAAGAGGTAAAGCATCTATCCAGTTCATGCCAGTAGATTCACACATCTTTCCTAATCTCGATTTGAGAGTGCAATTTATCTGTTCCACCACTCCAGAAGCCTCAGGACGATAAGCACAGTGCAGTTTTTGTGTAATCTTGAATGCTTTGCAGACCTGATCAATCACCTCGTTCTGGAAATGCCCACCTCTATCTGATTCAATTGTGACTGGAACCCCGTACCTAGGTATCAACTCTCGTAGTAATAACTTTGCTACAGTCACTGCGTCATTCTTTTTGGCTGGGTAGGCTTCCACCCATTTTGAAAACAGGCAGACAATAACAAGGACGTATCTCATTCCTTTACAAAGGGGCAGCGTGATGAAGTCTATCTGTACCCTTACAAAGGGACCTCCCGATTTTCCAATTTTTCCCAATTCGACTACCGTTCTCTTCCCAGCGTTATGCTGCTGACACGTCAAACACCTCTGGCAGAGTGACTCTGCTACCTTTCTGAACTTCGGGTTGTACCATGTTTGTTGGAAAACACGAACCATGGTATCCCTACCAACATGTGTATCTCCATGTATCAGTCTGGCCATAGAAGCAAGCAGGCATCTAGGCAACACAGGCATACCATCAGGGCCCACAATGATACCATCCTCACTTCTCTGTTGACAACCATGCTTTCTCCATTTTTCCTTTTCCTTTGCTGGCGCAGCATGCTGCCAGTCTCTCAATTCTTCCCATGTAGGCACATCCTCAAACACCATAAGTTTGCAGCGGTTTCCATATCCCCCCAATTTAATGTTTACAGACATTCGATGTTTGGCACAATGTTGGGCCACTTCGTCAGCATATCTATTTCCCACTGTCACATGATCAGTGCCAGATTTGTGAGCAGCACACTTGACCACTGCCAATCCTTTTGGTAACTGGATTGCATCCAGTAATTCTTGTACAACTTTTCCATTTCTGATAGGAGTACCTGAAGAAGTCAGGAACTCTCTCTGTAGCCACAATTGGCCGAAGTCATGCACAACCCCAAAACAGTATTGACTGTCAGTATATACTGTTATTCTTTTGTTCTTCCCAATTTTACAGGCCCTTGTCAATGCAACCAATTCGGCTACTTGTGCAGACTTCACTCCTTTTACCGTGAGTACAGCATGAGCAGCACTTAGGCCTACAAGTTCGTGTCTTAGACATGAGCCATCCACAAACATCTCGCTATCTTCTATGGGCAGGGGTACTTCCTTAATGTCGGGGCGTGGTTTAGTACTGAATTCGGTTAGGTCAATGCAATCATGTTCGACCTCTCCCTTTGCTTCTGCAATCAGTGACTCCGGCAACAAGGTTGCTGGATTCAATATGTTACACCGAGTAATGACTACGTTTGCAGCACCTACGAGAATCCTCTCGTACTTAGTCAGCCGACTAGGTGTGAGATACTGTCTTTGTTCTGGTCAGTAGGATTACAACTGCATGTGGAACATGCACAGTTACAGGATGTCCCATAACAATGGATTCACTCTGTTCTAGACTCGTGCAAGTCGCAGCTACTGCTTTTAGACATCCGGGTAATCCAGCAGCCACTGGATCCAAAGTAGCAGAAAAATATGCCACTGGACGTCTAGTCAAACCATGGGCTTGGGTTAGGACCGACAATGCACAATTGTCTCGTATCACAAAACAATGAAAATTCCTTAGAATAATCAGGCATGCCTAAAGCAGGGGCTGTACGCAGACATTCTCGCAATTTCGTGAATGCAGTCAAGCTTTCCTCATTCCATTCCACTGGGTCTTTTGCACCTTTCTTGGTCATTTTTATCAACGGCTTTGCTAGGACTGCAAATCCCACAATCCATTGCCTGCAATAACCTAAAACTCCCAGGACCATTCTGACTTCTTTCTGAGTACGGGGTAATTGCATGTTCCGAATTATTCTGACTCTTTCTGAGGTAACCTTCCTGATCTGGTGCCCCAGATATTTCACTGACTTTGTACAGAACTGCAATTTGTCAGGTGAAACTTTGTCCTCCTTCACCTAGATGGTTCAGTAAGGCAATGGTGTCAACAACACAGTCCTTTTGACTCTTAGACGCCACCAAGAGGTCATCTATATATTGCACCAAAACTGATTTTCCCGGTAAAACTAAAGATTCAAGGCACTTTTTCAGAATCTGATTAAAGACAGAGGGATTTTCAGTATACCCGTGAGCGACGCGATTCCAAACGAACACGTGACTGTCGAAAGCAAATGAGAAAAGAAATTTGCTATCTGGATGCAATGGGATTGAAAAAAATGCATGACATAGGTCAATCACAGTGAACCACTCAGCATCCCAGGGGCTCTGATACTGGATCACTGCTGGGTTCGGGACAATAGGACAGCAAGGAACGACAATCTTGTTTACCTTTCTCAGGTCCTGCACTACCCTGTACTTGCCACTAGGTTTCTTGATTCCAATTATGGGTGAGTTACATGGGCTACTCATCACTTCTTGTATGATGTTTGCTTCTAATAATCTTTTTATTTCAATGGCAACTCCGACTCTTACTTCTGCACTCATTTTGTAAGGCTTGGTATTGGGGTAAACTGCATTTTCTCTCATGGCTATTTTGATTGGGTCAACGTTTGCCATCAAGCCTACATCCTTTCCAGTAAAGTCCCATACCTCTGGTTTCACTGTCTTTTGGAGTTCTTCAGGTAAGTCTTGTATAGTCAACTGTTTAATTTCTGAGTCAGGTTTGATTAACATTAATTTGTATATTCCATCTTCGTCTGGAGTTTGAATTTCGATGCCCTTTGGTGTGCAAAAGATGGTACAGTTCATTTTGCACAACAAATCACGTCCTAGTAAGTTTACTGGACTGGTGTCACAAACTACAAATCTATGCATTTCTTTGAAGTTCCCTATTGTAATCTCCATGGGCTCAGTAACTGGGGTACTAATCAATTGATTAGATACACCCACTACTTGGATTGCTTCTACCAAGAGGGGTAGGTTTGGAACGTCTGCTGTTCTTACAGTAGAACGGGAAGCACCAGTGTCCAACAGAAAGGTGACATCATTGTCTTCAACCTTTCCTTCAATGTATGGCCCTGACTGGTCTACTGGCAAGGAGGCGCCAAGTACGCACTCCTCGTTCTCCCCTCTCAGGCCCCGTCAGTATTGATCGTCACAGAGAAAAGTATCATTCAACAGAAATTGCGAAGTTGCTGCATTTCTATCCTCATTTCCTCCCCAGATCTGTCATCACCCTGCGGTGTCTTTCCCTTATAATTCGGTTTAGGTGCACGAGGCAACTGACTTGCCTTTACCTGTTGCTGGGTCTTTCTTGGTTTTTCATTCTGCGTCTGTGGATTTAAATCAGGGGTTTGGGGGTTATTATCTTGTGCATATGGACACTCGTCTCTCCAGTGCCCTATTTCTCCGCACTGTTGACAGGGCAACTTCTTTTTGGCTTCTTCTCGACTCATTTTCACTCTGGGCTTCCCTCCACCCCCAGAACCTTAATTTTGGAAATTCTTATTCATTTTACCCAATTGCTTTTCCTGCTGTTCCGCTAGTTTTACTTGTGCCCACATGACCTTTTCTTTCAGAGCCTTTCGCTTGTCTGCCATCTCGTCCTCGCAATACTTTGCGTATCGCAAGACTTCATCTATTTTCTTAGACTGCCAACAGATTTTATTGTCTTTGATCCACTGACAAATTTCAGGTCTTAAACCGTTTACAAACCTGTAAATGAAATGGGTCATATCCTTCATCTCGATGTTATCTATACCGCTGTATGTTTTAAACACCTGTAACAGTGTTTCATAGAAGGAGTGCACAGGCTCATCCCTTTCCTGTGTGGTTCTATCTATCTTAGTCCAATCAGTTTCTTTTGCGGGCACCTTTTTCTTTAGGTGCAACATGACCTGGTCGTATTTTCTCATCAGAGGGAGCTCCTGTAGCAGGGTCCCTCGTGTATTCTTTATTGGGCCAATCAACGGCAATTTTACATTCGGTCCATAAATCCACAGGAACAACTATGTCGAAAAACCCATCCAGGTCTTTCCATAGGCATTTTTGCACCTTTACAAACCTTTCCACTTGCCTGTACCATTCCACAGGCTTCTCTCTCAATTTTGGAAAGTCATTTGTAAAGGACACAATATCCTGTCGGGACCATGGAACGTGCACATATTTTCTACCTGGCACTTCTCGCATCGGGTATAACTGTTCTGGCTTGTCTGCTTCCCTTAAAGCAAACTCAGAAGACGTCTGTTTAGATCTAGCCTCATCCTTTTTCTTTGCCCATCTGGCTTTCCACTTATCTACATCTCCCCATTTTTGCAACACGGTCAACAATTCTCTGATCTGGACCTTCTTTCCTGACACATTCATATTCTCCAGATCTTGGTCTGAGAAATCTGCTCTGTAGGGTTTTTGTAATGGATTTGATTTTGAAATATCTATTCCCATACTAGCTGCAGTATCTGTTAATTTCTCATGGAACACTCGGATATCACGGGTAAGTCTCTTACAGATAAATAGAAGCTCTTCCTCGGAATAGGTATTTAATCTGTCTAACCCCACATTTCCTGCCATCAGTTCTTCTATTTCTATTCTCAGCTTGTAGATGTCTAAAGGTTTTGACTGAGGAGTCTGCCTCTCTAATTCTCGACTCCATCTCTCAATTTCTTCAGGAGTCACTAATGTGACACTCTTGGTACCTGAAGTCGATTCCATTTGAATCTCTCTCGTATTGAAAGGATTATGTCTCTTCTGCAGACTCCTCCCTGAGTTCCTAATTGGTAAATCCATTAAAGAAGCTTCAGATTCACATTCACTCGTCTGATCATCTACAATTAAGGGTTCTCTTCGGGGCTGTACTACAGTCGGGGTAATAATTGGGGCTTGTGGACTCCCTTGTCTATCCCCATACAAAGGAACAACAGGTCCAATAGTTACGGGAATAGTCAAGGCTTCGGGGCTTGTATTTAACTGGGAGAGTTTCTGAATTATTTCGGTTCTCTGTTTGGCTAGAGCCTCTCGCTCTTTTTCCTGCAGCATCCTTTCCAAGCTTATTTCAGGTACTATTTGCGGAGTTAATGTTGGGGCTGTTGGATGCGTCATACTAGGTCCTTCACCATAATTAGGTTTTGGGAAACAGCTTCCTGTGTTTAAGGCTCTCGGTCCTTCCTCATAAGGAGGTCTTGAACCAAAATCTCTTTCGCCTGAATATCTTGATTCTCCACTAAATGGAGGTCTTAGACAGGTGTCTCAGGCACCTATAAGTCCTAGGCCCTCGCTATAGGAAGGTATTTGACAGCTTTCTCTTGGGTTTCCAGATCCACTCCCTTCCTGACATGGGGGACGTTGGTAGGTATCCCCTACACTAGATGATCTGGGGCCTTCATTATAAGGAGGCGGACTTTTCATAAACATGTCATCTAATAATTCATCATCCGACTCCCCAAGGGGCACCCAATGTTTGCATTTTTCTGTCTTTTTCTCTCCCCCAGGACCACCCATTGGCATCATTGGAAACAATCCTTCCACAATCATATTCTGTCTCCACTGTTTCAACTTTTTATCTCGGGTCTCTTGCTTCAATTTCGGATACCACTTTGTTAACTCTTTATCCATTCGGGGCTTGTCTCTCTCAAAAGCCTCGATCTCCCATTCCTTGAATGCTTCGTACTGCGCTAATCTAGGTCTGGGAAGTAAATCATTAAATCAGGGTTCTCAAATTAAATGAAATCCTGCCATTAAATGTACCCTCTAACGGAAAAGCCAAAATTCCGTCATCCTTTGTGTATTCCGCCCAATTTTCCAACCATACACACGAATGGTACCCCTTATCAAACATCATGAAAGATGCGGGAGTATTAGGTGGCGGAATGACAACACCTTCTCTGGTTTTAATAGGTTTGTCCTTTTTGAAGTAATTCTTCACTTTATTTACAAGGGACAATTTTCTCTTATTTCCGTACATAATGTCGGTTTTATGACCTTTCCACTGATCGTTCTCAAACCCTAACTGTCTCGGGTCAGGTCTAGTATGCGGTCCATACGAATGCCACATACGATTTCTGTGAGTGACTTTGTTTACAAAAATCACTTCCAATCCAAGTGCGTCTTTTATTTTCGAGCGACCAATAGAATGCACGAGTTCAAAAATTTCGACCAATGGGTGCGCGGCCTTTCGCGAGACAAGTTCTCACGCTCCGGCACTCACCCCTCCTTTACAATTTCAGCTCCGCTACTCGCCCGCTGTTTCGACCAATACCAGCGCGGCACAGAGTGACGTCAGAGCAACTCCGCAACTGACTCCCTCCTTCACACGGTAACGGAAACTTGATTTCTCTTTTAAAGTGCAAGTGCTTTAGTTATTTAACAATGTAAACACATTCGCCACTGTACTCGAGTGTCTAGAAAGGAAAGATTTGTTCCACTGCAAGTAAACTACTTCCATTTACCTTTCACACACTACGGATAGATCTCTTCTGCCTCCCCTTCACTTAAGCATTAGGGAACCTGCTACTTCTTTGACTCATCCACTTCTTTCCGGGATATATACGAAGTCTAAAGTTTCACCAGCGAACCCTTTTGCTGTCACCCAAGCTCCGACGAACCTGCTACTCCTTCCAGTGTGACCCTTACTAGGTCATATCACAATAGAAGTTTTGCCAGCGAACTCGTTGCTATCATTTATTCAAACATATTTCAGAAACCCTAATTAGTGCTTCCAGTTCTGCCTAACCTGCACTAATTTTCCTAGAGTAAGTGACCTCAAAGCGAAGTGGATTCTCTTTACCACTCGCTATTCAATTCCCCGGGGATTCCAGACACACGTAACATTTACTAACGAGTGGGTTAATACATATATCAGTAGAAAAAACAATTTAAAACATTTCATAATTTCCAAAGCAAAACATTTCACGGGATTGATCAGTTCACAAAATGTTCACCGTTTTAGCAGCAATAAAATTTTAGCAGCATCCAACCTATCTAGCTTTCTTAACTAGTCCTACCTAACTTTAACTAGTCCCTAACCATGTCCTCTGCTACCAGAAAATTACTGATAGAGATCGCAGGTCACCCGGCCAAAAATTTCACCATATACTCATCGGGCCCATAAACTTTAATTCATCATATACATTAATCGGGTGACCTTACACTCTACTACCAGTAACCCTGGTTCCTTCCTATTTATTCCTACTGTACCCGACTTACCAATCCACCGTTACGGGTACCTATGACCACAATGGATCAGGGAGCTAGCTGTAAAAGAAAGGCAGGCAAAATACAATACCAACTTTTATATTTCCGTGTATTCATAAAATAACCACAAACTACTGGGAAGTTTTAAAGATTTATCTAGAATTCAGATTCGGAAAGCATACAGTTTACAATCAAAAGGCAATCAATAATCAAAATGACGAAAAGCACATAACCATAGAGAAAATAAATCAGGGCAACCATTTATGAGTCTAAAGAGGGTGAGAACATGGGAATATGCTAAACAGATTTCAGGAATGGAATTCGAGAATGGATAACTATAAAGGGGCAAATTTATGCACGTACTAGAAATTTACTACTGGGAGATACTACAAAGGTTGAATAAAAGTTTGGAAATCCTATGCATCTATAGGTAGGGAAAAAATGGAACACGCTAAATTCTAGCAACTTTACTTCAATCAGCTTTGGGAAAGAGAATCTTAAACCGCATCTAGATTTCATAAACGGTATGAAGAGTTATGCTTAAAGGAAGGGTAACATAGGAACATGCTAGAAAACAGCAATAACATATGAGCTTTTCATTCAGTAGCTTTGTGAAAGCATGGAAAATCAATTATGCGCAAAGGTGTGTCTTTATTAAAGCAAAGACAGAAAATAGAAGGTGCAGTATAGAGTTTCAGCACTATATATTTACCTAGAATGGTGTGAAGACCAACCCTAGCCACGGATCAGTCAAAGACAGGAAATACCCCAAGGAAGGACAGTCATCAATGGGACAGCAGGTGCAGAATGGACACCCCAGGACAGGACAGGAAAACCAGATTAGGGACAGGACCACCAAGGCACGACCAGCACCCGCAGTTTGGAAGCAACGCCTGCGCTCCACCCTCTCTGCAGCTATCAGCCAGAACCCCGATTGGGTTATCGAACTTCCCAGCAAAGTGCTCCACCAGCACTTAAGGTTTAGTAAAACCTCTTGAGTCTATGGTATATTTCGGACAGAGTGCTCCGCAGCGCTCTGTATCAGTCACCTATTGAGTGCGTTGGGTCAGTGACAGGTCAGCTATTCGGACAATTTCTCTAGCTAAACCTAGGCTAGTTATACTGTATTTGTGTCAGTGTACCACCCCCCAAATGTTGCAAGTGTCAGAATACCCAATTTCGATTGGTCCCCAAGTAGGATAGGTCAACACACCAATCATAATTGAATTCTACAAGCCTAAATTTACATACTCTGAGACCGCCTAGTGATTTTTGGGGTTCTCATGGGATTTTCTACAGAATACAATGGAAAAATTACAAATGTAGCAATTGCGGTACAGTTCAGCTCCATCCTGCTGGGTCGCAGGTCACGTTCTCAGGAGCATCTTGACTGTGGCTGCCAGCTGGCTGAGTTCCACTGTTCAAGGTTGCCTTCTCTCTGCCAGGGTGACATGCGCAGTAGAGACTTTCAAGATGGCTCGCGCATCCCTCAGACCCCCAATATCGCGGTACATGAAAAGTAAGCGAAAAACAAATTAAAACATAGAAATAAATGAATTCACTGTATACCATGAATAGCTACTCTATACCCTTTTACTTTATAATATACTATTGCGTGAATGATTAGTGCAAACAGACAACATAAAACATCAGCGCAAGCTTCACCATGTGAATACACAGACAGCCATCTTAGAAGCAAGTGCGCAAGCGCAAAGATTCCCACCAGAACTGCAAGTACGTCACGTGAGTGTGACTAACGCATGCGCAGAGGAAACCCGCCAAGCAGCGGCCATTTTTAGGAACAAGAGTTATTGAATTATTAAACACATAGGCAAGCGTCTCTAGGACACCCAAATGTCAGGATGAAGGGAACAGGTTGAATTACTTGGTTATAAGTTATTCGAGGTTCTTGAATCCAAGCAAGTCGCGAAATCTTGCTCCATCAGTACCAGCCTTTGTCAAAGTAGCAGCAAGTTGAGGAATTCATCGTGGCTTCCTCTGGTGCGCCTACTGGCCCATGTGGGCCAGTAGGCACACTTTCAGCTGACCAATCCCCGGCTCTGACTGACCTTGAACAAAGTCAGCCCACTCCACCTCTAGCATCAAGCATTGCCTTCACTAGCCTGCTGTAGACATCACTAGCTTACCCTTGTATTGGCACCCTCTCTGGCTCCAGATCCAGTTTCAGCTGTAGAATGGGATTGATCTTTGGATAGCTTTTGTTTAGTCACATGATATCGTAGCCAAGGCACAACTCTATATGTATAGGACAACTTCCTCCTGGTTCTGTAACACCCTCTCCCATGTGCTTTCACGGGCTTTCATGCGTCCCGTTGTCCCGCTACCCCCCCAACCACTTAATTATGCCACAGGGAGGGGGACATTTCTTAATTTGGTCAACTTTTTTGATGTGTGCTTTATTTGATCTTCTCCATAACTTGAACTCTATGGCTTATGAACTTGACAAATGTTTCTCAAAGACCTCGCCTCTGTGCAATTGGTCATCTGTAGTCCTTGCCAGTTCAGCCTTAGTATACAAACTATTTTTCCTGATAGGAGCCTTGCATCCTATCTTTTGAAAGGGGCGTCACCTTTCCATATGGGGAAGCCCACTATGCCCCCAGCATTTTCTTCATGGTATCACCCTGTCCTGCAGTATCCTTCAAGGTAACACGATAGGTCAATTTCTCAGATCCACCTCTTAGCTTTGTTAAGGCTTAACAAGGTAAAGACTGCATTTCGAAGTATCCTTCAAATTACGTTACTAACCTTTGGTAATACTTTTCGCTTGATGCGCGATAGCATATTCCTTGCAACCCACCTCCCCTTTTTAGGTCTCGCTTTAGCTATTGCGTAAGTGATGCTTTGTTAGGTCTCGCTTTAGCTATCGCGTAAGCGATGCTTTGCGAGAATTTAGTAAGGGGCTTTTGAAAATGCTCCCTAAGGCTGCAGGCGGATCAGGTACAGTGCATGTGCGCCGGGCGCGCGCACCATTTGTCAGCCTGCAGCCTTTGGGAGCACTTTTGCGGCTGCTTTGATGGTCTCAGTGAGCCACGCGGCCACTGATAACATCAAAGCGGCCGTGAAAGTGATCACACACAGCCTGTACTGCTTCCATCCCAAGTGTTGCTTTACGATTGCTTTTGTCGGCGCTCCAGTGAGACCGTCAAACATGTTTGCTTTGCAAGTGCTAGTAAATATTTCTGTTTTGCTCTGCTACACCTGTCGCCGCCCCAGCTTTCTAATACGACACTCTCATTAGCAGTGACCACACTTCATGTTGCATTGATGATAGCTGGGCCGCGGGCAATTGTCCCCCTTGCTTATGGATTGAAACGTCTCTGTGCTTCAGCTGAGTCAGTGCGTGCTCTGCCAACGAACCTCATCAGAGCCATCGAAATAACATGCATACTCCTAATGCAAGAGGGGTTTATTCTCCCCAGGGTCAGACTTTTTAATTTGTCATCAGCATTTTCTAAAAATGTAGCTGTATTTATTATGCATTTTTATATAGCGCGTACTTTACCTAGAGGTGTCGGAGCGCTTTACAATAAAACAAAGTACATTACATAAGAAATGCATAATAAATTCAGAGTAATAGGGTAGAAGTGACAATACTCTACTACAGTTACTTGTGGGGAGATTTACAAGTTACATATTCGCTCAAGATGACATATTTGAGAAAGTGAGCCGCTGTGTATTGTAACTTATCACCAAATACTTTAGCCCTAGTGCTTCAATCCGATGGCTCCATTGGTCTCTTTTTTTTTGCAGAGTTTTATATAGCGCGAACTAGAACCGAACCGAATCAGTTATCCGAGCGCTTTACATAGCACCAGTTACGTTACATGAGGACACACTTTCATTTTAGGCACGGGGAGATTAAGTGATTTTCCCAGAATCACAGGGGGTTTTATGGCGTCGTTACCGAGACTCGAACCAAGTTCCCCAGGTCCGAGGTCGAGCGCCTTAGCCGTTAGGCCAACCCCTCTCCCCTCTCTCTCTTATCGGGCGCGCCATCCAATCACAGCTTATCAGTGAGTGATAACACGCGACAGACGCTCCATGAAATCGCCTCTCCACTGCTTGTCTCTCCCAATGGGGTGAATCAAGGGTCAGTTGAACGTTCCGTGGATGTAAGGGGCAGCCCCCCACCCCCCCAGCCAAGGGGCCGGTGAAACTGGGCCCGTCCTCTCTGACAACATCCATCTACTGAAACCAAACCCCATATGACCCGGCTCACTCCTTAAGGCACCATTCTCAAGCAAATTCGGAAATATCCATTTGAAGGAGGATTTTCGAATCTCTGAGATGCAGAACCTTTTCGAAAGTGGCGATAGAACGCTGCAGCAACGCTTGTACGGGAATGGGAATTCAAAAACATATTTCCAAGAGTACTCTGGAAATATGTTTTTGAATTCCCATTCCCGTACAAGCAAAGGCGTTTCCGGGTGCCTAATTGCACAATGTGCAATAATTGTGCGCGTAAAAATAGTTTATCGTGAGTTCAACTGCACTTTTGCTAGGTATTCTATTATTCACTGGGATTTTTTCACCTCTGGAGAAATACCTCTACCACACCTTCAACATTGTTGGTGGAGTTCCCTGTCCGTCATCATCCAGTAAAAAATATTTCCTTTTGACCTCACTGAAGCAACTCACCGACCATTTCCATGGTGGTAATGGGCTCAAAAATGTTTGAACTATCACACTGTCACGAATTTGTGAGTACACACACTTCACAAGGCACCCCCTCTCTGGAATGCCAACTGCTCTCCCTCCGAAAAAGATTTACTCCCCATATAATATTACACCATGCTGGGGGAAATCCATTTTCAAGTGCAAATCCACCTCTAGTGAACCATGAAAACAAATCATTTGCATGTTTTAATTGCTTTGTGATGCGGGCCTTTTAGCTAAATACTTTCCTCTGTGACTTTGTTTAGAATGCAACACTCCTGCGTCTGCTCTGAAAACGAAGGCGAAGGAACTGTGCATGAAACAGTTTTCAGGACATATGTGCAGTGTGGATGCTTTAGACACTCATTTACTGCCTGTGCAGCCGCTCCCTCCTCAGTGTTGCATTTGTGTGTACACCATTCTCAACATAAAACCATTGTGAGGTATATAAAAACACGTGATACAATTTATAGAATGTGGGTGGAAAGAGCTACCGAGCGCAGTTCAGAAGAGCGGTGGAAAAACCATTGTATAGATATACTATATGATATACACTACCTCCTCCCGTACGATATAAAGAATACTGCAAGTCACAGAAGAATTCAAGAGCGAGGTGGAGTTTGTTTATAAGTTTATGGAATGCTGAGGTGACTTGCAATATTATCATGTATGTCAGGGGGTAAACAATTCCTTATAATACATGGTCCCACTATCACCTTTCCCACAAGCCACTGAAATCCTTGGTGTGTAGCTCTTGCTATTAATGAAAGTATGTTTGCCACCATGAATAATAAAAATAGAATCTCCAGGGAAAATTTAAACACAAAGATTGTAGCATTTCTAAAATTACCTAGAGTGCAACAAAATAAAGATGTTGCCATAAATATCTCCTTTCTGCTTTACAGTCCGAAAAACAGCAGAGTAAAGAAAGGCAAGGTTTCATTTTAGTCCTAACAGCTGCTTTAATTATGCTCTGTGACACGACCTGCCTTTCCCCTCAGCTGCTGGCTGTGGCAGCAGGCATTGTGACATCAGATCTCAACTGTAATAACTTATTACAGTTGAGTGCCTATGTAATTTCTTGCTAATAGGCGACTGGGTGTGTCACTGATCTATTATAAACCTATCCGAGATCAGTTTTTATACAGGGATTGCAGACTACCAGTGCTTTATAGAGCAGCAGATGAACTGTAGGCACAGCTGGATGTCATCTAGGCGCTATACATTTTTTCAGCATACTTTTAAATTTTTCACAAACTCTTAGCGGGAATTTGTGGGATGTTACTCTGCTCTAAACAGGACATGTTACCGCCACTGTGAAGGCTTATATAACAAACATTTGCAATGGAATAGGTCTCGCATTATTAAAGTTTGAGCCAATAGCTCAAACTTTAATAATGCGAGACCTATTGCATTGCAAATGCTTGTTCTTGAGTGTAATGCTGCCAAGTTTTGCTCACTGCCAATACACATTCAATCTTGTGAGCAATGCTCCACGCCGGAGTGTGTAAAATAAATGAGAACATTGATATCAAAGCTTGGCGCGAGGGGGCTATACATGGCTCTGTGTAGTCACGTTTGGAGCCAGTATGGAGTCCTGGCAGAGGCAAATGGCACCATCAGTCAGCACACAGGAGGTAGTGGAACTGTCTGGGTCCAGTCTGATACCTGGGGAGATTCAATAGGAGGAATCTTCAGTTGGAGCACCAGATCGGGCTTTATCGAAAGTATTTAACTTATTCGTCGGTGAGTGGGATGCTATCGACTGGGTATTGGTGACTATGATGTCACAAGGAGAGGGATCTCCTGCCCATACTGAATCTGTTCATGATAGAGAAAGTGCGACTGCTTCTCACTTGTTACATGCTCCATGTGAGGGAGACTTCCGCAGCTACTGTGCAATGGAAGGTTTCACTACTGATACATTTGTGGTATTCTGTCAGGATGTATGACATTACAACGCATGCTTTTACATCGCATGCTTTTACAACGCGGTTTTTACAACGCATACCATTACAACGCATAGTGCTTTTAGGCGCTGGATAGTGAATTGTTTAATTTACTATTCCAACTCCAGTCCCCGTGGATAGTAGGGAAGGTGTTGGATAGTACATTAAACATATTCCCTATCCTAGGGCGCCCCCCAGCGCAATGCGTTGTAATGGTTTGCGTTGTAAAAGTTGCGTTGTAAAGGCACTGCGTGGTAAAAGTTGCGTTGTAATGATGGTTTACCATTCTGTCAGTGTGTAAGCCTGATCTGAACTATCATATCTTTTGTAAATTCTGAGTAAAACTGGATGTGCTCTCGGGTGAATCAAATTAATTATGACTTTTTTTCCCTGTTTTAGCTCCATAGTATCCACACTCTTGGCTCTAATGGATGGATTAGATTGTCGTGGTGAAATTGTTGTAATTGGAGCCACAAACCGGTTGGATTCCATAGATCCTGCTTTGAGGAGACCTGGCCGCTTTGATAGAGAATTTCTTTTCAGCTTACCTGACAAAGATGTAAGTAGAATGTTTCAGTTATAAGACAATAAATAACATTTGAGGTGTTTTTCCAGTTATAATACAAATAATTTAACAATGTACCACCTCAGCCATATACATTTTGTTTCTTCTGATTTGTCATGAGAATGATGATGCTACTACGATTTAGATCTACCTTTGCATGCATTTTTAGCCTGCTCATTGCACATATGTTGCTCGTTACCATTTGTTTTTTTTGTGGTGAGCAAGAGACCTTCTTATTTCTTTCAGGCAAATTTAGAGTGCTATGGAAAAATGTACTCACTTGTCCCCCACAAATACCCACAAGGTGCACACTCTTGCTCCCCATATATATTTCAAGCCGAGTCATGATTGACAGGTTCTGCACCGCTGACTTACTGTGTCTGCACCCTAGCATGGTGACATTGTGCTCATTCAGCTCTTTTGTATTTAGAGTATATGCTGGGATCCTTTAATTTTTTTTTTTTTTATTCAGTTTTGGTCCTAACCTGTAACATGTTTAATCACTACGGAAAAGGGGAGAATATTGATAGCAAGTGGATTTTCAGTATTGATCCTCCCTGATATTGTCATTTAGAGGCTAAAAACCTTGGTTAAAGGCCTATATTTTTGTAGTCCATCCCTACC
The DNA here is from genome assembly GCF_964261635.1 of Lissotriton helveticus. NCBI lineage: Eukaryota > Metazoa > Chordata > Amphibia > Caudata > Salamandridae > Lissotriton > Lissotriton helveticus. The sequence goes on from NC_136063.1 coordinate 296,247,702, forward strand.
CCTTTCCCGAGGGCTGTAGTACACTAATATTTATTTATTACCTTCTTAACTGGCATTCATTAGACCTCTTCGAGTTGAACAAGTGGTTGTGTTACAGGATGAATCCCTTCAATGATCCTGTTGTTCTGTACAAGAGATCACTCTGGATGTTCAGACGCAAGTTGGCTAATGTTATAGAAAAAATTGTGTTCTATCTGAGGTTGATGAAATGCAATTAAATGTCTTAACTCCCTTTGACACTGTTTCTAAGCGCAAGAGAGCAATCTGAGTTTTCAGGCCTTATGGTTGCATATTACCTCCTGCATCAACTGTTGCACCAGACCATCTAGAGTTGGAAATTGGCATATAATCTGCAGCTCGTCAAATAACCTGATTAGAGGTTTGGGAGCCAATTTACAAGACCATGCATGTCTCGAGCTCATGCACTCTTTATTTGTTTCTTTCACCTGATTTTGCACAGCTGTTCCAGTTTCCCAAGTCCCGCCTAGTGTCTGTGTGGTATGTGTTTGCTCTGTCCCTCCAGACTGTATCTTCATCCACCTGGAGCATGCCATTGGGGAGAATGAAGAGGATGTTTGCACTACTTGCAGTCCTTGTTGGGCATGTCCTCAATATCTCTAAAAGTAGCCACGTTTCTAGGGATTTTATTAAAGGGGAGGTGGTTTGGGATGTCCTGGTTGTGCAGGCATAGTGTTACAATTGACAGCGGACTGTACTGACATACACTTGTTAGTTTTGCAGAAGCTGGTTAGTTTGTGGTCTTGTTGCACTTGGACCTCAATCTGATTTGGGCTTGGAGTGTGATTTGAGATTAGAAAAACAAAACTGTAGGAGATTAGAGACGATGGAAGTCGCAGTGTGATGATCCGGGAAAAGAGAATTACAAACTAGCAATGTCTAAATATAAAACCCTGTTAATAACTGAAAAGGGGGCTTTTTATACAAAAGAAATCGAAAAGGCCAAAAACTCCTCCTAAGAATTACTTCAGATGGTAACCAAACTTATCTGAAAGAAACAGGTTAGTATTAGATTCCTTACCTTAGAATATCCCCAGGCGTCAGAGTGGATCCGGAAATTTTTGCGTAGCAGTACCCTTGCCCGTCGTCGGCGCCGTGATGACGTCGTCTGAGTACTTAGACGCCGCCTCCGCGCGCTGACGTCAGTTCTTCTTTTTTCTGCGCCAGCAGCGCAGATCTGGAAAAAGTGGTACCGTAGTCATTTTTTGACTAAACTTTTTACGATCCCTTTTGATCATTTTTCGAGTCTTAGACTCCGAACGGTGCCGGTAGGGATGCCAGGTTTTAAACCCTGTGAGGACTGCGACTGACTGATGTCGGTCACCGACCCTCACCGCCGGTGCCTCCACTGTCTCAGCATCGACCACGATGACAAGACCTGCTCCGACGGCCGGGCCCTGACTTCGAAAGCTAGGCGGGAGCGGCCCTGCAAGCTGCTCGAGCTCCGGCAGTCTGCCCCGCGCCATGAGAGGTCCCGGTCCGGATGGAGGTCGAGGGACCGCTCGCGGGGTCTGAGCCATCATAGCTCCGGGAGTCGCCATCACTCCTCAGGTTCGAAGTCGTCAGGTAAGCACAAGAAGTCGGAGACGTCATCGCTCTTCTGACTCCCCGCGACGCGTACGGGTGACACTGCCCACGCGGCTCCGTCAGAGTCCCTGGGCAGCATGCGACGCCGGAGGAGATCGAGCACTTCCTCATGGCCATGAGGTCCCTTACTCCGGCGGGCTCCGTGGCGCCTCCGGGCCCAGCAGACCTGTCTGGGGGCCCTAGCCGGTCGGGTGCTTCGGCCCCGACGCTGGCAGGTGCTTCGGCCCCGACGCCGTCGGCGCCGCAGGGCCCCGCTGGATCCACTTCTGGATCCTGATCGTCGCCGGTTGACCTGACGACCTCACCGGCGCCGGTCCCTCAGGTGTCACCTCCGGCGCTGTCTTCGGGCGGCGCCGTCCCCGATGCCCCCTTCGATCCGGCGCCGGAGCGGCGCCGCTCTTGACGCCGCTTGGGGAATTTTACTTCAATGAACTGGCCCCATCATTTGACAACCATGATTATCAGGAGATGGGTGATGAGGAGTGTTGGGAGGGGTCTGAGGACCCTCTGACACGGGAGTGTCAGTCCCAGGAGGACTGAACAGGTGGACTTGGGGATGCCAGTGGTCTGGACACCTCACCAGACACTGGTTTTGTCTCACCTCCTACTGTGGGTACGGAGGAGGGGACAACCTTCAGTGTGGTGTTGACGCGGGTGGCCAAGGCCTTGGGCCTTGAGCTCCCTGTCGCGCCCGTGAGAACTAACCTCCTCACTGAGGTCCTTAAACCGCAGTCACGCTCGGCTGAGCCTCTGCTGCCGTTTAATGAGGCCTTGACTGACGTTCTTTTGGGCACTTGGTCCAGGCCCGCTACAGGTCTGCCTGTAGATAGGAACGTGGCCAGACGCCACTGCCCAGCCCCGGGTGACCCTTGTTTCCTGTCCACCCACCCCACCCCCGAGAGCCTGGTCATCCAGACTTCAAATCGGGAATCCAAGAGGTATGAGCAATACGGCAAGAAGGTATTCTCCTCCCTGAGTCTGGGACTGCGGTCTTCCAATACCGCATGCCTCTTGGGCCGCTACACCCACTCCCTGTGGGACACAGTCGAGGACGTGCTGCCAGAATGCCCGATGGAGGTACGGGCTAAACTCGGCCAGGCCCTTGTTGAAGGCCGGGATGCGGCACGGTATTCCATCCGGTGTGGGCTGGATACCACCGACTCACTGGGCAGGGCGATGGCAACGACGGTAGCAATTCGTCGCCACGCCTGGTTGAGGTCCGCCAACTTTTCGGCCGATGTCCAGAATGCCCTCATGGACATGCTGTTTGATGGCCGTCGCCTTTTTGGCGACAAGGCATACCATACGCTTGAGCGCTTTAAGGACTCCAGGGCTACGGCCAGGTCCTTGGGCCTCTCTGCCGCGCGCCAGCAAACGGGTGCCTTTCGCTCCCTTTCGTGGCCAAGGAAGGGGCGCCCCCACACGTGCTGCCAGCCACGCACCGCAGACTAACATCCAACGCGTGGAAACCGCCGTGGCGGCGGTCGGAGACAGCGGCGAGGCCAGTCCACACCTTCCCCTGCAGCATCCGCCTCGAAACCCTCCTAGTCCATGCTTTCAGGCCCATGTCATGCCAGTGGGGGGCAGGGTTCGCCATCACCTCCTCCACTAGCGCACTGTCACATCGGCCAGGTGGGTGCTGCAAATCGTCCGAAGGGGTTACTCCCTCCCCTTCGAGGCGACCCCTCCAGCCATGCCACCGCAATACCACCGCGTATCGGGGGATCATTTGCGACTTCTGCAGGAGGACATTACGGCCCTCTAGGCCAAGGGGGCCATCGAGCGCATTCCTGGGCCAGAAGTAGGGTGTGGTTGCTACTCCCACTACTTTCTGGTACCTAAGAAGATCAAAGGGGGCCTACGCCCTATCTTGGATCTACGAAACGTCAACGGCTTCCTCCAGAAGGAGAAGTTCAAAATGCTGACACTGGCTCAGGTTTTAGCTGCTCTGGACCCAGGAGACTGGATGGTAGCGTTGGACTTGCAGGACGCTTATTTCCACATCCCCGTCCTGCCGGCCCACCGGTGCTACCTGCGGTTCACGGTTGGCCAAGAGCACTTTCAGTTTACCGTGCTCCCCTCCGGCCTGACCAGCGCTCCACGGGTGTTCACGAAGGTGATGGCGGTGGTCGCAGCTCATCTGCCCAGGTTAGGGATTTCAGTCTTCCCCTACCTCGACGACTGGCTCGCCCCAGACAGTCGTCAGCCTACTCCAGACGACGGCAGACCTCCTGCACCAGCTGGGGTTTTCCATCAATGTGCCGAAGTCACACCTGTGCCCCTCTCAGAAGCTCCTCTTTATCGGAGCGGTTCTCGACTCGGCGCAGTTTCGGGTTTATCCTCCTGAACAGCGGGTTCGGGATATTCAGGCTCGGATTCCACTCTTTCAGCCCTTATCCCGGGTCTCAGTCAGGTTGACGCTGTGGCTTCTGGGGCTGATGGCCTCCTGCATCCTTCTGGTGCATCATGCCCGGTGGCGGATGCGGGCTCTGCAATGGGACCTGAAGTTTCAGTGGGCCTAGCAACAGGGCAACCTGTCCGACCATGTCCTGATCTCGGAGGGCACTGCGAGGCAGCTGCAGTGGTGGCTCACGGACTGCGATTGGGTCAGCGGCAGATCCCTCACCCTACCCTAGCCGGAGCACGTGGTGGTGACGGACGCGTCCCTCCAGGGCTGGGGAGGCCACATGGGAGAGGCAGAGATCAGAGGCCTCTGGTCTCGGGCGGAGTCCCGGCTCCATATCAACCTTTTGGAGCTGCAGGCCATGCCAAGAGGCTCTGTGCCTTTGGCAGTGGCTGGAACATCAGGGCGTGACCCTGGTGGTTCAAAACCCTGACAGGTACTCTGAACGCCAGGGCGGAGGAACTCAGCCGCCGGTGCTTGATGGATCACGAATGGCGTCTGAACTCTGACGTGGCGCAAGGTCTCTTTCTGCAGTGGGGAGAGCCTTGGCTAGATCTATTCGCCACAGAAGAGAACGCGCAATGTCATCAGTTCTGCGCGTGGAATTTCCAAGGCGGCACTCGCTCGGAGACTCCTTTCGTCGCGAGTGGAGTTGCGGTCTGTTATACGCCTATACCACTTCTGCCCAGAGTGCTGAAGATCAAACGCGACCGGGCCCAAGTCATCCTTGTGGCTCCAGACTGGGCACGAAGGTACTGGTATCCCGAGCTACTCAGTATGTCAGTCGATCCCCCGGTTCGTCTGCCTCTTCAGGAGGGCCTTCTGTCGCAGCAGCAGGGAACGGTCCTCCACCCGAACCTGTCAAGTCTCCACCTCCATGCTTGGAGATTGAGCGGCGACAGTTGAGGCCATTTGACTTGCCTCCTGAAGTCTGTACTGTTATTCTGGCAGCCAGGCGTCCCTCCACAAAGTCGGTATACGCCTGCAGGTGGAACAAATTTGTGGCATGGTGCACAGCAAAGGCTGTGGATCCTCTCTCTGCCCCTCTTTCTGAGGTTCTTCTCTTCCTTCTTTCTCTTGCCCAGCAGGGCTCTGCTCTGGGCACTATTAAGGGCTACCTTTCTGCCCTTTCAGCCTTTCTAAGGCTGCCTGATAAACCTTCTTTTTTCAAGTCCCATATTGTATCTCGTTTTCTGAAGGGCATCGCACACATGTTCCCTCCTGTTCAGTTTGTGATGCCTCAGTGGGACTTGAACCTTGTCCTTACCTTTCTGATGTGCGCTCCCTTTGAGCCACTTCACAATTGTCCTCTCCGCCTTCTTACTCTGAAGACAGCTTTCCTGGTTGCCATCACCTCTGCCAGGAGAGTGAGTGAGCTCCAGGCTCTTTCGTCCAAACCCTCTTTCCTTTCTGTCCATCCGGACAAGGTTGTGTTGCGGACTAGACCCTCTTTCCTGCCCAAGGTTGTCATGGCCTTCCATATTGGGAAGTCTATCACCTTGCCCACCTTCTTTCCGCCACCGCATCCCTCAAAAGAGGAAGAGCGGCTCCACCGTCTGGACCCAAAACGTGTGATTTCGTTCTATCTAGATCGCACACGCCAGTTCCGGGTGGATGACCAACTCTTTGTTGGTTACGTGGGCGCTAAGAAGGGACGGGCAGTGCACAAGAGGACCATCTCTCGGTGGGTCGTCTTGTGTATCGAGGCTTGTTACTCCTTGGCGAAAAAGGAGCCTCCTGGTGGGCTGAGGGCCCATTCCACTCTGGCCACGGCGGCTACTACTGCCCTGGGCCGGGGAGTACCCTTGCAGGACATCTGCCAGGCAGCTACGTGGGCCTCGCTGCACACGTTCGCAAGACACTACTGCCTGGACAGCTAAGTCCGGAGGAATGGCTTCTTTGGCTGTTCTGTCCTCCAGGACTTTCTGGTGTGATTATTGGTTCGCAGACCCACCACTGGGGTTGGTATTGCCGGGGTATCTATTCCAAGGTAAGGAATCTAATACTAACCTGTTTCTTTCAGATGAACAAGTTACTTACCTTTGTTAACGATATATCTGTAAGAAACAGTAGTTAGTATTAGATTCCTTACCGCCCCACCCATCCTCCCCGTTCTGCGAACTGATACCTAGGGTTAAGGTCATCCCCTTTCAGGCCCTAGTTTCAATGGCACCAGTGTTGGTTTTTAACATGGCACTGCGTTTCTGGCGCGGAAAAGCTGTGTCTAAGAACTGACGTCAGCGCGCGGAGGCGGCGTCCAAGTACTCCGACGACGTCATCACGACGCCCGGACGCGTAGCCGCAGACGACGCCTACCGACGCGCAAGGGTACTGCTACGCAAAAAGTTCCGGATCCAGTCTGGCGCCTGGGGATATTCTAAGGTAAGGAATCGAATACTAACTACTGTTTCTTACAGATATATCGTTACCGAAGGTAAGTAACTTGTTCACCACCATACCCAGTAGAAGTACTAAAATGAGCAGCCAAGCTTTCTGCAATAACATCACAAGTTTGTTTAGGGAGAAAGTTAATAATATAGATGCACTATTTGAGGCTACAATCACTTATGACCTGAATGAGGAAGGTACATTTGAAGCCGCAATCTCTAGTGACCTGAATGAGGAAAATCCAGGTTTCTGCTTAGAACATAGTGTTTCTCCTTGCTTTTCTCTGGTCACCTGTGAACAGGTAGAAACGTTTTTCTTGCAGCAAAATCAGGATCTTCTTTGGATCCATGTCTCCCTTCAACCTTAAAAACTATAGCGAGTATAGTAGGCACTATTCTTGCGCGCATCTTCAATGCCATGTTTCCGGTCTGAATTTTTCCTACATTATGGAATGATTCTTCCATCCATCCATTACTAAAAAAAAACTGATGAACCAACAGTTGACCAAATTCATTCAGGATAACCATTTACTGGACCCTACTCAATTTGCGTTCGGTTCAGAACACAGCACCGAGACTGCATCAATCAAAGCCACAGAGAAAATTAGGGTAGTGATGGATAAAGGCGGGTCTGCTGCCCTAATATTCCCCATTTTATCAGCAGCTTTTGACATGATAGATCATTGCATGTTGAAACTGCATCTAAAGATTTGGGCATTATGATTCTGCACTCTTTGCTTTATTCGTTTCTGGTGGATAGAACTCAGTTGGTTGCATTGGATCACTTTAAATCCGCACTGTATGTGCTGCCTTGTGGGGTCCCACAGGGTTCTTCCCTCAGCCCTACATTATTTAACATCTGTGTTGGAATTGGCATCCTTGATTCAACAGTTTGGATTTAGTTTGACATCTTACACAGGCAACACCCAAATTGGGGTTGCAGTGTTTAAAAATGAACAGTCTACCTCATCCCGCTTTCAACAGTGCATGCAGGAAATAAGTACCTGGATGAACAAACCTGGTTTAAATCTCAATTCATATAAAACTGAGAATCTTTGGCAGTCTTTCGCCAACATGGGATGCCACTTGGTGGCCAGTTGAACTATGGGAGCTTCCCAAACCAGTAATCAAGGCAAAAAAAATGGGAATTGTACTAGACAATAAATGTAGTTATGTGAACTAAATAAACACCACGGTTTCTTATGTATTTCTCATAATGAGGAAAATAAAGAAAATTCTTCATCTGCCAGCCAATTCCAGGAGGACAGTGGTTATTGCACTTGCGCTATCTAATATAGATTACTGTAACAGTTTGTACCTAAATATGCAAGGTCAAGTTCTGAAAGTGTTACAGATGATACAAAATGTAGCTGAAAGAGTCTTACTGCATCTGCCCGAAATTCTGAAACTGCAGTGGCTTCCAGTGGTAGGCCGTATTAAGTTCAATGCCTTGTATTTGGCCTTTAAAGCTTTAAACAATAGGGTACTTGATTTTCTTAAAAACCTTTACAATTGATATCATCCTAGCAGACTGCTTCAGTCCACCGAAGATAAATATATGACTGTTCCCAGAGTTCTTAAAACAAACTGAGGTGGTAGCAGCCGAAGTTACGGAACAGCAAAACTCTGGAACACTCTTCCTTTGCATATTAGATCCTCCCATTCCTCGTCTTCCATTAGGAAGGGCCTTAAAACGTGGCCTTTTCAGATCTAGGCCGCCTGTGGTGATGTGTTCTGAGCTTTAGCGCCAAGACACCTCAGGGTATTCGTGCGGTCAACAAGTTTAAATAACATAACATTAAGTAGGCGTTGTGGGAGATGTGTATATTTTTGGTTGATATGAGGTGTACTGTCGAAGCGAAATGATGGAAAAAGAATTGTTGCTGTGAGAGGCACATATTGCCATGTTGGAGATCCATATTCAGTTGGGTTTGAGGTGAATCTACTAACCAACTTGTACAAAAGATCTTGAAATGTCAAGTGCTTTGGTGATTGGAGGGTGCTCGGGCCCAACTTTGCTGAAGTCCTATTTTGAATGATTTGTAGGACAATAGCTTTCTGGTTCCTCTTTGTTGTGGTAAATTGGTCACCTGATATAATGGTAAGTAATTTTGCTTACACCATAGTGATTTGGGTACAAGGGGTAGTCTGGTTTTGCTACAGAGATCTTCCATTTGAAGCCCAATTTGACTCCTTGTACCTAATCCAAAGAGCTTTGTTTAGTACTTTAATCATGAGAATTATTTCTGCCTGTCATTCCCTGGGAAGGTTGCTTAGGATAAAATACAAATGATACTAATTGAGATGCTTTATTGCATCTGTGCAGTAGAAATAGCCATGTTTGAGGCATGTGGGCTGCTGAATTCACATATTATGCGCTGGGATGCCTTCAGGTAGCCACGCGCTATATAAGAATCATTTCTTTCATTCATCGCCGCCTAGTGTTGGGTCCGGATGATTGCACGTTGTTGTCCTGGAAGAGTCTTCGAAGTATCACGAGATAGGTGGCTCCTCCCCTGCACTACAGTGTGCATGGGCATCCTTTCCATCCTCAGATTGTTTTTTTCCGCCATTGGGTTGGGATGTACTTTCTTTACTAGAGTTCGGAAACTTTTTCTACAAGGCCAAAAAGCCTTCGGGGTCGTCGGTATTGTTCTTTCGATCGGTGCTGAAGTTCTTGTTCCAGTTCTTTCGAACCAGGACGTCGAAGAGTGCCGCGTGGCCTTTTCGACACCAAAGGCCCGATCGTCGATGGAACGAAGCCCGTTCAAGCGATGCCCCCTTTGTAACTCTAAATACCCGCACATCGACGTACACCCGGTGTGCAACAAGTGCTTATCACCAGACCACAACGAGGACCACTGTCTAGCTTGTGCTCGGTTCCGGTCGAAGAAGACGCTTTGGCTCCGACGTGCAGCGAGACAAACGATGACGAAGCCAGTGCCCGACCCAGTAAATATCTTCGATGAAGACGAGGACGAGGTCATGGAGACCGAGGATCCGGAACAGGCGTCGGATCCAGGCTCGGAGCACGACTCCAACTGCTACGAAGGCGACTAACGCGTTGATGAAGAAGACGTCGAAGAGGTAAGGGACGACGTGTCCCCCCATCAGAGCCGTCGATGACGACTCGAGTGATGAACCAGGCCCAACAGCGGCTACTGGGGCCCAAAAAGACACTCAAAAGCTTTCTAAGGCTCAGGTCGAGGCATCGCCGAAAGGCCTTAGCCAAGACCTTAACAAACATTCTATAGCCCCGTGTCTCGGCCCGGCTAAGAATACATCGCATGAGCCATCGGTCGCCATACAGAAAGCGAAACCGAAAGCTATAGAGGCAAAACCGAAACTGCTAAAGACAGTCCTCGGATCGAAGAGTGCAACCACGTCCGATTCGACGTCGAAGAAAAATGTCGACGACCCTGCGGGGTCCACCACAAAGGGTGTCGAACCGAAGATTGGTGCGCTAAAGACATAGCTAAAGCCAAGTACGTCGAACCCACGAGGTCGGCGTCGACTGACAAAGACACAAACAAAGGACTAGAGTCTCGAAAGGCCCTCGAACCGAGGCACCGAATCGACACAAAACAGCTCGTCAAAGCCCTCGAGCCGAAACAAAAAGGCACCTCGAAGGAGCGCGTCGAGTCGAACAAAAAGAGCGCGCCTCCAACGAATCAAGCACCAAAGTCGACGCAAGGCCAAAAGCACGACGACAGGGCGAAGTCCGTCGGTCAAATATCGACGCTAGCCCCAAAGCCGCCGATAAAATTCAGACTGTCCCCCAACGGCACGGCCTAAGGCAATCGATCCGACAACAAGAATCGATTCATCCAAAACTGTGTCACTTGGAAAAAGAAGTCATCCTCTAGAAGAGGACCTTATGTACCAGGAGCCCTCCTATGATGATCAAGCAAAGCTCCACATCGACGCAGACTTACTGTCTATCACACAAAGATCAGGGCAGAAAATCCTCTGGAATCCTACAAAATCCCACTGTAAAAGAAAAGGGATTCTTTAACATCACCTGTCCGTTTTGAACCTGTAAGGTACCATGACCAGGACACTTATACAGGCTCACCCACACGCTCTACTGAGGACATGGGGTATGACTATGATGAACAATATAGCTACCCTGCAGGAGATGATCATGATGACCAGGCTCAAGCCTGGACAGACACTACCGACCAGGGAGAGTCACAAACTATCCCTGATACTCCTTCTTATCCTATAAAAACTTCGCCAACAGAAGATACAGCGGTGTTTAACGCATTAATAGAAAGGGCAGCACATAATCATGATGTGGACATGCATGCTGACCCAGTTGAGGAGGATTTCTTGTTTGACACTTTCTCCTCTTCTGAGAAATCTGTTAAAACATTACCAATGTTAAAAGGTGTCCTAAAACACGCAGGAGACATTTTTAAGGAAACCACAAGAGCAAGGGTTGTTAACCCCAGGATTGAGAGAAAATACACACCGGCGCCTGTGGACCCTACATACATTCGGGGCCAGTTGCCATTGGACTCTTTGGTGGTATCCAGCTCGTAAACGTGCCAACTCCCAAACTGGTGATGCTCCTCCCCCAGACAAGGAGTCTAAAGTGTTAAAAGCTTCTGGGAAAAGGGTGGCTGCTCAAGCAGCTAACATCTGGAGAATTTCCAACACGCAGGCCCGATTAGCCAGATATGATAGGGCACATTAGAGCAACTGCTACAACACTTGCCTGATCTCTACAAGGAAGGGGCTGAAACACTAATCTAAGAAGGGAAACTAATATCCAACACATCTATTAAGTGTGCGCTGGATGTAGCACACCCTGCAGCCAGGGCCATCAACACAAGTGTCCTGCTCAGAAGGCATGCTTGGTTGGTTGCGCATCTCAGGGTTCAAACAAGAAATACAAACTACACTACTAAATCAGCCTGTAACCCCTGATTTTTTTTTATTTGGATCAGATGTGGACACCATCTTAGAAAAACTTAAGAAAGACACGGAGACAGCCAAATCTATGGGGGCCCTGCAGTCTCAACAATTCAGAGGTGGTTCCTTTCGTCGCTCCAGTAACAGAGGGGCTACAAGAGGCCAGGCGTCCCAGCGAACTCAATACAATAAAGGGAACACGCAATCCACCTATACTAAAACAAACCGAGGCGGATACCGTGGCAACAGCAGTAAAGGCAGAGGACGAGGGAATAACACCAGATCCTCCGCCAATACTAAGCAGTGACGCCTTGTCGCTGACCCCAGACCATGTAACACCAGTCGGGGGCAGATTACAACAGTTCCTGCCAGTCTGGGAAGGCATTACCACAGACAGGTGGGTGAGACAACTTATTCAGTACGGTTATTGTCTAGAGCTAACATCAACTCCACCCAATATACCCCCAAAACACCGTCCTATGTCCGCAGAGCACATAGACTTATTGCAACAAGAAGTTCTCAGCATGCTGCAAAAAGGGGCTATAGAACTCGTCCCTCTACAGGAACAGGGTACAGGGGTGTACTCTCTGTACTTCTTAATCCCCAAAAAGGACGGGTCTCTCAGGCCAATACTAGACCTCAGGCCCCTAAACCAATACATCTTGTCAGAACACTTTCACATGCTCACTTTACTGCAGGTCCTACCATTACTCAGTCAGGGAGACTTCCTCGCCACACTAGACCTAAAGAATGCGTATTTCCACATACCAATACATCCAGCACGCAGGAAGTATCTCCGGTTCACCATCCTAAATCAGCACTACCAGTTCAAAGTACTGCCTTTCGGGGTGACAACAGCCCCCAGGGTGTTTACCAAGTGCCTAGCTACAGTGGCTGCGCACCTACGGAGAAACCATATTCACGTCTACCCGTACCTGGACGACTGGCTCATCCAAGCAAAGTCAGCCCAGCAATGTGCCAGCCACGTGTCCCGCACTATTCACCTCCTACACAGCCTCGGATTCTCATTGAACTACCCAAAGTCTCATCTTCAGCCCGCCCATGTACAACAGTACCTGGGGGCAACATTAGACACTCTGGCGGCAAAGGCACAGCCAAACTCAGCAAGAATCAACAGCATTCTGTTACTCATTCAAAAATTCAGACCCCAACACTCGCTCCCAGCAAGAGTGTTTATGCAGTTGATAGGCATGATGGCCTCCTGCATCTTCATAGTCCCTCACGCGAGACTACACATGCGTCCGCTTCAGGAGTGCTTAGCACGGCAATGGAACCAGGCTCAGGGACAATTGAAAGACCTAGTGTTGGTGACCGGTCGTGCATACAGCTCTCTGCATTGGTGGAACCCGCAAAACCTTTGCAAGGGACGACTGTTCCAAGAGCCGGTACCACAAATAGTGCTCACGACGGACGCATCTCTCCTGGGATGGGGAGCGCATGTCCTCCATTACATAGTGCAGGGACTATGGACAACACAGCAAAAAAGGATGCACATCAACCTGCTGGAACTGATGGCAATCTTTATGGCAATGAAGGCGTTCAAGGTACATCTGTGCAACAAAGTTGTTAGTCCGGACAGACAACATGACTGCAATGTACTACATACAGAAGCAGGGGGGGGACACTCTCCACAGTTGTCCCATCTAGCGCAAAGCATGTGGAAGTGGGCCATTCAGAGAAACATCTTCCTCATGGCGGAACACCTCCCAGGCAAGGACAACCAGATGGCGGATCTGCTCAGCAGACACAGCCACCAGATGCACGAGTGGGAGATACATCCCTCAGTGCTGCAACCGTACTTCCAGCGGTGGGGTCATCCAGACATAGACCTGTTCGCCACAAGGGAAAACGCAAAATGCCAAAGCTTCGCCACCAGGTTTCCACATCCACATCCGCAGTCTCAGGGCAATGCGATATGGATGAACTGGTCAGGCAAGTTTGCGTACGCTTTTCCCCCAGCCCCGCTCATACCACTAGTAGCACACAAACTGCGACAACACTCAATGACACTCATCCTAGTTGCTCCAACGTGGGCGAGGCAACCCTGGTACACCACGTTCCTAGAACTTTCCGTGGTGCCTCATCAAAGGCTCAAATTAACACCCAGTCTTTTAACGCAGAGCCATGGCGACATTCAGCACCCAGATCCGCAACAGTTGAACCTTGCGATCTGGCTCCTGAGGACATAGAATTTGGTTACCTAAACTTGCCTCCCGACTGTATGAATATTATCAAGGAGGCAAGAAGGCCTACAACCAGAGCATGCTATGCGGCGAAGTGGAAGCGATTTAGTCATCTGTTGTAACAATAATGACATAAATCCGCTAGATGCATCTACTCAAAACATCATATGTTATCTCTTACATTTGCACAGATGCAATCTGGCTTATTGTTCCATACGGATACATCTAGCCGCCGTAGCAGCTTATCTTCAGAACAGGCAGCACCTTTCCCTCTTCAGAGTGCCTGCTATTAAAGCTTTCCTAGAGGGACTGAAACAAATCATTCCACCAAGGCACCCACCTTCACCTGTCTGGAACCTCAACGTGGTTCTCACCAGACTAATGGGACCACCTTTTGAACCTCTACATTCCTGTGAGATACAATTCCTAACATGGAAGGTGGCCTTTCTAGTAGCTATTACATCGCTCAGAAGAGTTAGTGAGCTGCAAGCCCGAACTATTGAGGAGCCATTCATACAAATTCACGCTAATAGGGTAGTGCTGCGAACTAACCCTACATTTATGCCAAAGGTGGTGTCCCAGTTTCACATCAATCAAGCTATAGAACTGCCAGTATTCTTCCCTAATCCAGATTCCGTGGCAGAAAGAGCTCTACATACCCTAGACGTTATAAGAGCGCTCCTGTACTATATAGACAGAACAAAACTTTTCAGAAAGACCAAGCAACTGTTTGTTGCCTTTTCCCCACAGCACAAAGGAAACCCCATTTCCAAATCAGGTAAAGCCAGATGGATTGTTAACTGCATACAAATCTGTTATCAAAAAGCTAAACGCACATTAACAGTTCCCCCACGAGCGCATTCAACATGCAAGTTAGGGGCATCCATGGCTTTCCTAGGAAACATTCCTCTAGAAGACATATGTAAGGCAGCCACATGGACTACCATACATGCATTTACCAAACACTACTGTGTAGATGTACACTCTAAGCAGCAAGCAGGTGTAAGGCAGGCTGTACTCAAAACTCTTTTTCAGACTGCTGCAGCTGGCACGGGCAACCGCCGCTAGGAGGAAACTGCTATACATTCTATGCATAAGATGTGAATTCAGCAGCCCACATGCCTCGAACGGAATATGCTACTTACCAGTATGCATCTGTTCTTGGCATGTAGGGCTGCTGATATTCACATCGCCCTCCCTCCTCCCCGGTGCCTGTCGCAGCTGTAGCACTCAAAATTAATCTCTAGCATGGACTTCACTTACTGTATTTTACTCCATCCCTGCCACCACGGGGAAAAACAATCTGAGGATGGAAAGGATGCCCATGCGCACTGTAGTCCAGGGTAGGAGCCACCTATCTCGTGATACTTCGAAGACTCTTCCAGGACAACAACGTGCAATCATCCGGACCCAACACTAGGCGGCGATCTATGCATAAGATGTGAATATCAGCAGCCCTACATGCCAAGAACAGATGCATACTGGTAAGTAGCATATTCCTAACTTTCACTCGTTGTTGTTATAAAGTTTTTTTCATTAGCTGTGTATTTGATATTTAATTTAAGTATTATGTGCAATTTGGATGGCAGCTGGTATTGTGGGCCAGTGCGGGACAGAATGGTCTCGCCAGTATATTGAACAAATAGCATTTAGTAATGCAGATACCTATTGCACTATGGTGATCAGGGATTGAAAAGAAATGTTCAGTTTCGTGGGAGTCTTATCAGGGCTGTGGTGCAGCAGCCAAAGGGATTATTACAGAAAACTTGTAAAATGACACTGAAGGTTGGTTTTTGAAGTAAAACTGTCACCTTTTTCGTTTTCAAGGCTAGGAAAGAAATTCTCAAGATCCATACACGAGACTGGAATCCTAAACTTTCGGATGTCTTTGTACAGGAACTAGCAGAAAAATGTGTTGGTGAGCATTGTATTCATGAAGTGGATGTTCACACCACTTCCTGCAGTCTATTGATTGTTAAAGTAAGACTAATTTAATGTATCTTTTGTTTGATAATGGTTACTTAAGGTGGAGTCTTTGGGTCTGTGGGTAATTCAAGGTTCATAGCAGGATCTGTTCGCAGGGCTAAATGCCAGTGTCCGCTTCCTTTTCCAGTTCTGTTCCTTTACTGCTGAATGCTCTTGGGAACACCAGCCTGATAATGGTGAATGTTCAAAGGTACAGGTTTATCAATGAAGGATACCAGTGCGTCAGAACTACTGTTAATGGGATGACTTATTTAGCTTGACAGATATTTCTGGACAGTTGTTAACAATAGAACTGACTCTGCCATTTATTTTACTGATTTGACTCGCCCTCTTGTAACTCTCGATCAGGTACACGTCAGGTTGCACATTTTTTCAAGACAAGGAATAGCAGTGACTTCTCAGTTATGACCTTCAAAGGGGAACTTCCTTTCTGTTGATCACTGCTCAAATATCAAATCAATTATTAGGAAACATTTGAGAATGGGGTGGCTTCACAAAGTATTGCTACCTGCTTCATTTATCTCACCAGACCAGGTCACTGAATTTTCAATGGCAGGAAACAGTTGTAGATGTATGTACACCCTACATACTGCAGGTAATGTAAATAAATCACCCCATAGGAAATGTATTACTTAAAAGAGTTCAGCTGTTGCAAATGTCCCGTTTGACAGTTAAGCACCTTACGATACTGTGCATCACATTATACACAGCTTCCCAAATGAAGAGGTACTCTGTGATACAAAGTGTCCATATCCGGTTTAATGCAAGTGTCACTAGTTGAGGAGCAAGTGTTAAAGCTTCCTCCATCTGTGCGCAACCGCTTTAAAAACATGTTAAGGACACTCCCCTATCTCTAAACAAGTCAGTCTCTTTCCAGACTATGTGGAGCAGAATATGCAACAATTGGGAAATATGAAAGTGGCATGATTTTATTATTAGAGTACCATAATTGAACCAGTCTTGTCCTTCAGTGTCCGAGAAAGCATTGCTCCTCTTGCTGTCATTCAGCCCGGAGTATGTTTCCAGCTAAGACTGTGTTCTTGTCAAATTTATGGCTTCTGGCTTGGTGGGGGGAGGGTGTTTATACAGACTGATTGGCTTCTTATGAGGCACTGCTAACAATTGACTTGGTGACATTTTGCAGTATCTGGAAAGCTAAGAATACATTTGTTTGAACTATTTCTCAGGGGTACATTTTGTGAATTTTCTGTTACAGCAGTTGACACGCAGAATAGATATTTAAACTACTGTGAACATTGCAAAGAACATGGTCTGCGATGCCAGCTGGCTTGTTTGTAGGACACCATCACATATGGTCATTACACATCCTGCAGTCCATTTTAAACATACTTTCACAGTACTGGTTCCGGTACCCGTGATCATGTGCAACAACTGCTGGCTCACCTTTGCCTGGACCCTGCCACCTCTGCAACACCATTGAGCAGTGTGCATAAGCCCTCCCTGCTCCCACATGTATTGAGTGTATGACCAAGGCAGAGAAAAGAGGCAAGCAGATGGGTGACTCTGACTACAAGACCAAGGACTGTAAATAAAAAATGAAATAAAAGATATACACACACTGACACACACACATGGACACTGAGGGGAATAGGGTATCTTAAGATCTCTACTGGGGATAAAGCAATAGCTCATGAGAAGGTACAGTGAATCGTAATACGTGTTGGAGTGAGAAAGGTTTACTTGCAGAAGTTGCACGCCTGTGGTAGATTCAAAGTCAGGCCACAGCATGCAACTCACCATTTGTATACCTCTTCCCCTTAGTCTGCCCTGCTTTACCTCCCTCACCCTCCTTATCTCCCTCTTAAATGCGCTGCCATTCCCTCTTCCACCCGCTATCTCTTTCCCTCTACTTTCCTGTGCTTGACAGCTCTGCCTCTCTGTTCACCTCTTTGGTGTGCCCCATCTATTTCTCAGACAGAGGTACTGGTAAAATGGCTTGAATCTCAATAGTGGTTCACACTGCTGTTGCCACCAGTCTCTGCATAGCTTGGATTGAGGATTCCCTTTGTTTGCCCCCGGTCATCGGAGCACAATTCTGGACAAAAAAAGGAACCCATTCAGTGGACACGTGATTGTTGAACCCACTGGAGACAAAAACACTAGGCTGTTGAGAAGGGTTGTAGGGCAGGACGAGAAAGCTTGTATAAACAGGAATGACGAATTTAAAAAAAATAGTTTTGAAAGGTACAGTTGCTGACCAAGAAACAAGTGCACCCTTGGGTGGAATTGTACTATTTGGAGTTTAAGATCACATAATTATCCAGTATTAGGGGTGTCTTTCATGGATTCACATGCCTGAATCATTCCCCGTCGTCGAGACGGGAGCCTCCGGTACATAAAAAAGTAATGTCCTATAGACATACATAGAGAAAATAGGCCTAAGGGCCTCCCCTTAGTAGCCTTTCTTAGTCCTTATGTAAAAAGGACCAAACTCTCCTAGTCAGCCAATCAGCTCTGACCTCCCTCTAGAACCTTCCTGCGAGGAGCCTCAGTCCCTCAGATTTTCTACCGCACGTTGTGCTAAGGGAGTCTCCTCTGAGCTCTGCTCAGATTCTGTGTTGTTTTCACCTAATTTGGCTTTTCTACTATGGATTATCTTAAAATACATTCTTTATCTTCAAATACTTTCTTTAAAGAAGGTTTAACAAGGGAAAGAACTGAAGAATTCTGTTTGGAGCCTGCACTTCTTGTTCCAAGAGGTGGCTCTGCTCGATTCCTCACACTCACAGACCAAAGGCTACAAGGTATGTTGCTTTTTCAAGTGACTTTTGAAGGGTCGTGAACAGAGGCTGTTAATATGGTTAAGGCCAGAAAGGAGGTTATTTATTTTCTCCAGTTACTGCGATGAGGTGTTGCCCTCAAAGTCCAGGAGACCTCAATAGAGAATCTCCTCAGACTCATTCCTCAGGGTACCATCCTGAGAAGGCCCCAAAAAAGACCGCTCAGGGGTCTTCCGGGCGCAGTCCTTCAAGGATCTCCCCACTCTGTGGGAAAGGAGAGTAAAGGACTTGCTTTGGAGAAATATCGGACAAAATAGACGACGTATGAACCGTCTATATCCCCTCCTCTGGTCATAGGATCGTTCAGAAAGGCGTCGTCTATACCTCCTGAGGTACAGCCTAAGAAGCCATCGATGTCAAAACCATCATCATTGCAATGAGAGCGTAGACGACGACGATGACGTCGACGACGAGACCATAGACGGCGACACCGACGTCGACGATTGGAGCGTCGAGAGCGTCGACGACGAGGACATCGACGACGAGACCGTCGACGACACCATGGACGTCGACTTCGACGACGGCGAGGACCGTCGACGACGGCGAGGACCGTCGACGACGGCGAGGACCGTCGACGACGGCGAGGACCGTCGACGACGGCGAGGACCGTCGACGACGGCGAGGACCGTCGACGGCGAGGACCGTCGACGGCGAGGACCGTCGTCGACGGCGAGGACCGTCGACGACGGCGAGGACCGTCGACGTCAAGACCGTCGCCGTCGGCGACGCAACCATCGACGACAGCCTCTCGGAACGAAGGCCTGTCTACGGTTTCGATGATGGCCTCATCTACGATGATGGCCTCATCTACGAAGGCGCATTTTCGTGGGCGCGTCTATGACAGCCTGTCTACGGCAGCCTGTCTACGGCGGCCTGTCTACAGCGTCTACAGGGCCTAGTCTACAGGGCCTAGTCTACGAGGACCTAGTCTACAATGGCCTATTCTATAGTCTACGATGGCCTGGTCTACTGGCCTACTCTAGGGAGGCCTAATGATCGATGGCCTAGTCGTCTACGAAGGCCTAGTGCTCGATGGCCTAGTCTACGATGTCCTAGTCTACGACGGCCTAGTCTATGACGGCCTCGTCGACAAGGGCTAGTCTAAGGAGTCGACTGCTCGCCTACGACGCCCTGTCTAAGGTATCGACGATAGCCTCATCTACGTAGGCTCATCTTCGAGGACTCGTCTACGGCGGCATAGTCATTGACGACATCGTCTATGACAGCCTGTCTGGTCGACCAGGGCCTTCTCTAAGATGGCCTAGCCTAAGATGGCCTCGTCTACGCGGGCCTCGTCTACGCGGGCCTCGTCTACGTGGGCCTCGTCTACGATGGCCTAGTCTACGAGGGACTCGTCTACGATAGCCTCGTCTAGGATAGTCTAGTCTATGATGACCTCATCTACGACGGACTCAGCTACGAAGGCTAGTCTACGACGGCGTCGACGGCCTTGTCTACGAGTAGTCTACGACGGCCTCATCTATGACTGCTCGTCTACGACGGCATACTCTCTGACGGAGATCTTGTCGACGAACTCGTCAACGAAGGAGGAAATCCACCAAGTCTGTAATCTCTTTTAAGGGGGTATGGTCATCTATGACTGCGCGTCTACGATGGCATAGTCTTTGACGGCAACCTCGTCGACGGATTCATCGACGAAGAAGGAACTCCACCACTTCTGGAATCTCTTCTAAGGTGGTATGGAGAGCTGCTCAACGTTTTAATATCTCCATGACCTCTCAAGAACAGGCCTGCTTCTTGTACGTCTTCAAAGAACCCTACAAGAAGGCAGTAAGGTCAATACGGGTTATCCATTACCTATAGTCAGAAGAGGTAAGGGTCCGATAGTACCCCTCCTCTGTATCACTGGTGATCCCTCCGTTGGAGAAGAAGTATAAGGCGCCAGATACAGCACCGGCGTGCTTAACAGGAACTTTCTAAGCCGGACTCGGTAATGCCACAGGCGGCCTAGAAAAACTCCGGGGATCCTTCGGCCCCGTTGTCACCTCCTCCTGATAAGGAGGGTCTAAGAGTGGACAACCTTACGAACAGGTTTTCCTCTGTGAACGTTCTAGCGCTCTTGGTACGCTAGCATGGACAATTGTGGGCACACTGGCCCCATACCAGCCGGAATTACCAGACTCATCCGAAGAGGAAGTTAGGTGGATTCCGCTATAGGCGGTGCATTGGCGTTAAACCATAGACTGCACGAGGAATATCGCTATGACAGGGTTCCGCAAGTGGCTGGACCAGCAGTCTTGCGGATCCAAGGAGGGCCCTTTCCGTCCTGAGGTGCAAACAACGTTTGTGGACAGGCCAGATGAGGGCCAGTCACTATTGGCACGAAAAGTTAACGAAACAGACAATGCGAGAGCTTTGGACACTCTTCAGTATATGAACCAGTCCTTTAGTACAAATGGAGGAAGAAGAAGGTCTTCCCTCAAAGGAAATTATCAATTCCAATCTTCCTGCTCTTCAGACCAGAGTAGACCACAATGCCTTCAGTCGCCGACAATAGCAAAACAAGCACCCATCTTCTGAGAAATTGTCTTCTCATGGAACGGGCAGCGGAGATATCAAGATGTACAGCTGCATCTACGTCTGGATTATGCTGTAGAAAGGAGCTATAGCGAGAGTTCCTCCTCCTCAAAGGAGCTGTAGCGAGAGTACCTCCTCCTCATAAGGGAAAAGGGTTTTTTTGTTCCCGCTTCCTTTTTAAATCCAGAAAAAAGATAAGAGGAGGAGACCAACCTTGGGCTTCAGAGACTTCAACACCCTCCTAAAAGAGGCAGTTGTTTCGCATGGTAATCCATGAGGTCCAGCAAACAGGACGTTTACTTCCATATCCCACTTCACAGGAATCACTAAAAGTACTTACGATTTGCAGTAGTTGGCAGACATTTACGGTTTCGCGTTCTGCCTTTCGAGCTCAAGTCTGCACCACACATATTCACGAAATACGGTTCCCTGGGAGCGACATAACTAGGACACCAAGTCTTTCGGTATCTGAAGGACTGCCTGCTCAAGGCTTCATCCTTAAAAGACGTGTCCAGGTCTCCCAACGCCTGCTTTCAGTTTTCGATGCTTGGATCTCATCCTCAATCAGGAAAAATCGGTCCTGAAACCTTCTCACTACATCAGTTTCCTAGGTACATCAGTTTCCTAGGTATAACCCTGGCCACACGGTCAGCAAAGGTTTTCCCATCAGAGAGTGATAGTGTATCCTCCTGATTCCTCGCTCTCAACTACGAACGAGACCTCTACAAGAGGCACTATCGAAGCAGTGGTTACAATCTACAGTGTCATCTTGCCACATAAAAGGGAATCCTCACATGGCCGGAGTCCTACAATGAGGAATATCCTCTCAAAAACTGTCTCAAGGCTTGTCACTCCTACTTCCGGCGGTTCCTCACGTCGTCACAAAATGCGGAAGGTAGTCTCCTATGGAGAAGACACTACATATCAATCTGCCTGAACGGCTGACGGTCTTCCTGGGCCTTCAAGCTTGCCTACCAAGAATAAGACGAACAATGGGCTCACCGATGCGTTCAGCAGGCAGAAACCATTGTAACAGGGAGCTGGACCAACAAATCATTGGCCACGTCTTCTCCAGATAAAACACGCCGCAAATGGATCTAATTGCGACGTGAATGAAAGCCGAATGCCCACACTTCGGTAATTGGCTAGGGAATGCATCTCCAACCGCATGGCGCAATGTCTTTGCGTAGGCCTTTCCACCATTCCCGATGCTCCCATTGTCCTCAAGACAAGGTTGGTGGAGCCTTGTATTCTGATTTTAATAGCCCCAATTGGGCCGAGGCGACATTGGTTCACAGAACTCCACCACCTATCCCTGTAGCCGCCGATCCACCGGCGGCAGTATCTATCTCTGCTTACTATGATCGATAATGCAGTTCGACATCAGGGTCTGAAGTCTCTCTGATTGGTCGCCTGACCCCTGAGTTCAGGGTTCCACAATCGGAATAATCCACAAGACTGAGTTCAGAGTTCCACAATCGGAATAATCCACAGGACTGTAGACATTCTTGCCAGAGCAAGTGCGGATAGCACATGAACATATTCCCGGAAAGGGAAGCGCTTTGTGTCTGCGGTGTCGACCGCAGAAATATGCTTTTCTCCAGATCACTGGTGCAAATATTGCCTTATCTATCCATTACAGAACACTTAGCAGTGCTATCTCGTTATAAAAGAATTCAAACGAGCCCATCGCTCTGGTCAAGCGGGTTGATTAAGCAAGTTCTGAAACGTTTATATAGATCTTTCCCGCCAGTAAGGATGTTGCCACCTCCTGGCATCTCAATGTGGTTCTTACCAAGCTCATGAAACATCCGTTCAACCAGTACACGGAGCTGACCCAAAGTATGTCTCGTGAAAAATCCCCACTAAGAGTCAGTGGGCTACAGGCGGTTTTCTATCCAGAAGAGTGAGCGAGCTCCAAGCTCTGTCCATTCAGGAACCATACATGCAGTTCAGGAATGCTAGCATGGTGCTGAGACCGAACCCAAAATTCATTCCAAAGGTGCCTTCAGACTTTCATCTCAATGAGCCAATAATCCTTCAAACTTTCTTTGCGAACCCTTCAACCGCAGCAGGAAGGGCTCTACATTCTTTAGATCTCAAAGATGTCTCAGGTTCTACCTAGATAAGTCTAAGACTTTCAGAAACTCTTCACAACTGTTCGTGGCATACAGCAGACCAAGAATGGGCCTGTCCCTCACGAAACAAAGCATCTCAAGATGGATCTCATCAACGATTGCATTCTGCCATGACCAGGCCGGACGGCCTTTGACTGATCAGGTCACTGCACATTCCACCAGGGCGATGTCCACGTCAGCAGCACTCTTCGCGGGGTTGCCAATCTTGGACATTGGCAGAGCGGCGACCTGGAAGTCACCGCACACTTTCTCCAGCCACTACTGCCTGGATATCGAACTTCAGAAGGATATGGCAGTGGGTCAAGCGGTGCTTCGCCATCTCTTTCAGTGAGGTGAGCCTTCCTACATCCCGCCATCCAGGTATGCACATTCCTTGCTCTTGTGATACTATATGTGATGATATATGCAGTGTCTAACATGACTGCAGAACTGATTTACATCACAAATGTGCATATCTCATTGCTAACTATTCTGATTCAGGCATGTGAATCCATGAAAGACACCCCTAATACTGGATAAGAAATGCGTTACTTACCTGTAACAGCAGTTATCCAGTATTGGTGTCTTTCATGGATTCACATGCAACCCTCCCGCCTCCCCGGGAAGGACTCACATCCCTCTCTGACAACATTACGCCTACCTAGCTGGGTGCGTACGAAAATCTGAGGGACTGAGGCTCCTCCCAGGAAGGTTCTAGAGGGAGGTCGGAGCTGATTGGCTGACTAGGAGAGTTTGGTCCTTTTTACATAAGGACTAAGAAAGGCTACTAAGGGGAGGCCCTTAGGCCTATTTTCTCTATGTATGTCTATAGGACATTACTTTTTTATGTACCGGAGGCTCCCGTCTCGACGACGGGGAATGATTCAGGCATGTGAATCCATGAAAGACACCAATACTGGATAACTGCTGTTACAGGTAAGTAACGCATTTCTTCGTTTCTAGGGCATCTTCCTAAAATAGTCACTGGGGTCATGTGTATTTGTCATAACATCGGGAGTTAGATATGATAGTCCCACAATGTCATTGTCCACTGCATACAAATGCGACATAATTTAAACGTATCCAGTTTTGGAGTTTGCCTTGTAGGAACTGCTATAGTCCAGTTTCTCTCCTTCATAAATCAGTTTATTATGATCATTTTTCCTATTACTGGATAAGTGGATTTTCAGATAATCACTCAATCTACTAGATTAATATTTTGATGGAGTTCACCTGTATAGTTCTATCCAACACTGGGTAGCAAATTTAAATGAGAATTTAAACTAGTGCAGTGGTTCTTAAACTGAGGTCCGGGGACCCCTAGGGGTCTGCAAAGCCTACTCGGGTGGGTCTGCGACTGCTTAGAAAGTTAAATAACAGAATAATAAAGTGTATGAATGCAAAATAGAATTTCTTTTAATATTCTTTAAAAGTGAAGGGTTTTGAAATTGGAGGTTAAAGGTTAAGTTGGTGTCATCCGATTGATTCGTGGGAGCAGTGCAAGTTCATCAATTGAAATTAGAAAAGCTCCAATCCTTCCATTACAATTTAGATTTCTTTTATATTAGTTTGTGAATTAGTTATATAATTAAATATTTTGTGTATTTGTTTGAATGCTTGTTGACTTATATTTTTGTATATTTTGCGGTTCATTTAATCGAAAGTTCTTACGCTGGGGTCCTCTTCTTCCAGTAATGACTGTGAGGGTCTCTGGATTCCATTAATTATTTAGTGGGGGTCCGGAGTTCCAGTAATGTTTAAGTTGGGGTCGAAAAAAGGTTAGGAACCACTGTAATAGTGCATTTAATGTGTCATCTTATGTTTTTGAGATAAAATTGTCCAAAAC
This sequence comes from Lissotriton helveticus, assembly GCF_964261635.1. Taxonomy (NCBI): domain Eukaryota; kingdom Metazoa; phylum Chordata; class Amphibia; order Caudata; family Salamandridae; genus Lissotriton; species Lissotriton helveticus. Next base: position 296,272,507 of record NC_136063.1, read on the forward strand.
TATTAACAGACCTAGGAAATGGGTTCCTGGCTTCCTCACCCAACTGCCTACAGCAACTTTCCATAGGTCTAACGCTTTGGACGCTCATCTGCAGGGGCTGATGTGGGCAAACACAGCCTGTCCTTTAGCCATAAAGCAGGAAGATGGTGTATCTTTAGTTAAGTGCCCATAAATGAATGAATGAATGAATGAATGAATGAAATGCAAATTGTAAAGAGCAGTCAGTTACCCAAAAAGAGGTCCCAGCCCTCAGAACGATGTAACCGGGATACCAGCCATGTTTTCAGACTTTTAGAGTATTTGGTGTAGGAGAGTAGGGTCTGCAATCCTATGATCACCCAGATTTTTGCTTTTTGCTTCACTGGTTTACGACTTTCCCTGGCTGTGGGCCTGCTAATCAGACCCACAGCCTAGCTGTTCTCTCTAATCCAAATTGTACCCAGGTACTGAATTGGCACTGGGCCCTCTCAAGTCCCTGTAGGGCTGAGGTGCACCCAGAAGTCTCCCAGGGGCTGCAGCATGCATTATGCCACCCCTGGGCTGACTAACTAAATCAGACACAACTGGCTGCTTGACAGCTGGGGCAGAGTGGTGTACCCACCCTCTGCTGTAGATATAGTATTCCTATATCTAAACCTAAATGGACACACAGATCTCCTATCAGTCACTCCTATGGCAGGCCTTAACAATCCTGAAGGCAGAGTGCTTGGAATCGTGTGAGATAGTGCTCTGGCATGAGCTGAGCCTGTCTGCGGCTTTCGGGATCCATCCCTTAGCCGTTTCCATGATATCGCATACCATATACTCTTAAGTGCATTATAATCCTCGCGGTTATATGCCAACTCTGTATCGCTTTATCAAAACATGTCGAGTAAGGTGTCATACGAATTGGAATACTAACCCCTCGCCAATTCTGGCGACGGGGTTAGCATTCCACCCTTCTAGAGGGACACAACATGTATGTAACCTGTAACCCCGGTTAAAGTCAGACATAGCCTTAGCTCCACAAAATGGATGCTGCCACCGAGACACAAGTCTGCCCTCCTGCTGCTGGGAGTCCTCCCAGAGCAGGAGGCAAGGACAAAGGGTTTCCTGTCAGGGGCGGTGCCAGCACCGTCCCAGACAGGATTTTGTGTATCCTAGGTAGGCAGTGCTTTAGAGGAAGGTGACTGCAAGTGGCACCCCGGTGCTCACTGTGCATAGGCCGGCTGAAACCAGTTCCAGGGGCACTCCAGCCCCTGGCCTGGGGAAAGCCCGCCAAAGGAGAGTGGTGTAACCACCCCCCTCCTAGTCCCACCCATAGGGCAGGACTTAGTCGCGTGCCAGCCCCCTTTTCCAGGATAAAGGTAGGAACTGGCCCCCTTCCAAATCAGATCATCTTTGAATCCTGAAACTACTTTCCACGAAAGGAACTCAAGACTTCTTCCCAAGATTCTCCCTTGTGACTAAGGAGTAGTCACCCTGCAGCAGCAGGCACCAACCAAGCATCACGGTTTGTTGCCAGTCTCTCCTTCGGATCAAGACTGCTCCAGCACGACGAGAACCGGCTTCCCTGGCACCTCTGACCTCAACCTACATCATCAGCCCAGCTGTGATCCATGGGTGTGACGAGACCTCGAGGGACCGGCCATCTTCAGAACTGCACGACGCTTGTCCAGCACGACTCCCGAGTGACGCTCGACTGAGTGCTTTGGGGTAAGAGAAGCCCCGACCCTGAGCAGCTCCAGCACCGAAGTTCAGCCCCCCTGCATCCACGAGAACTGCGTGGGGCCCTTCTGCTCTTTGCTGCCAACCGCGTTGTCCAGGTCGCTTGCCCGTTGGCTAGTGACCCCTTCACGACGCTCCACGACGACAACTACTGCTGGTCTGGTTGCTCCAGACTAGCCCTTGCTCCCCTCCAACAGAGGAGCACCCTGGACCCTCCTGGTCCACTCAAGACGCCATTTTAGGTCCACCGCGTGGGCCTTGCATTTGCCAAGACTTGTTGCCCAATCCTGGGTCCAGCGACGTCGACAGCAAGAACCTTCGTGGGACAGCTCGCACCTCCATCCTGGTCGCCGACAACGCCTCCTGGTCCGAGAGACTGCAGAGCCCAGCAGCGCCCACTCACCTGGCTGAGGTGACTTCGTCCGGTGCCATCCTGGTGCCCACTCAAATCACTGGCTAGTGATTCAGAACTTGGTCCCCTCTGCTTACAGGTTTCTTCTTCCCTGATCCAGGCTTGGATCACTCCGAACTTTCTTCACTGGCCGCCTGCCAGCAACTCTTTCTTCAGGCTCCTGGATCTTCAACGAGGGTTTCCGACGCAACTTCAACCCTATGCAGCCGCAGCCCCTGGGCTAGGTAACCTGAGTACTCCGGTGCTCCAGCATAGTCCAACACCCTAAGTGTTCGGATCCACTCTTGTTTTCGACCCACCTAGTCGGGTTCGCCCGAGAACAGTAACTTTGCAACTGCTAGCCTCCATAGACTTTTTCCCGCCTTACGCGTGAGAGTTCCCACTCTGCACACGACGTCCACAGGCCTCCTGCATCTAATCCCAGTGTTTAGAATTGTAGGCCTAGCGATTCCTAAGTCTAGAAAAGTATTACTTACCTGCTAGCAAGTTCGCATTCCACTTACTGTGTATATGGTTTTTCGTGCCCCTAGGGCATTTGTGTAAATTGTCCGACTTAAAGTATTTTCTTAAGAGTTTTGTTATGTGCTTAGCTCCCTGACTCATAAAGAGTTCAGGGTAGTCTTGTTATAAATAAATAACTGTTTATTTTCATAACAACTTGTGTGGTGTCCTTTCACTTGGTGTTCAAGGGGTAATGTGATGGTAAAACAGCTGGCTTAACACGCCCTCTAGAGTCTTAGCCTTAGACTGCTCGTATCCATGCTACTAGGATAGCTGGTCTATAAGGTTGACTTACAACCAATCATCAATGAGGGTTGTTTGGACTGATACAAAGTGCTCACTAGAATAGTGAACATTATATATCAGGCCAACTTCTCACATTTGGAATGATTGACTTCTGAATGAAGATAAAAGGGGCGAGAGTTAAGTAATGTAGTGTTCTGGTCACCAGTTTCCCAGTCATTTGCAGTCAAGCCTTGGTATTATTGGGGAGTTCAGATAACTGGATGTAGAATAAATAATGCAGGGCAACATAATAGCTCTGATAACTACAAGGTAAGTCGAAGAGAAGCAAATGGAGTACTTTGCATAACATGCGCAGATAGAAAATGCAAGTGGAATTTACCGTATTTGGTTAATAAATGAAAGTCTGACATCAAATATATCCACATTCTTTGCTGACTCCTTGGGAGAATGAGCATTGCCCAATTCTGTATGCCACCATGAGGGGGACCAGTTCAAAGCAGCACAGGCTCTCCAAAGAGGAGAAGCTCAGTCTTATAGCCGTTAAGCTTCAGGAAATGACTTCAGCTCCGACTTCTCATCTCAGTACCAGCTTATTTAGAGCCATTTCTATGGTCTCTTCTGTTCTTGTTGCTTCACACCTTCGGACATTCTCCATCTTGCCCCTCACCCTTCCTTGCTCTGTAATACTCTTGACTTAAAGAATACATTTGTCAACAAACTTATGCTGTACAGATTCTAGGTTGTACTGTCCATCACCCTTGACATCTGTCCCAGCACTGTTTCCCTGTGAAATGTTGCTGTTTAGTGAGTAAGCAATCCATTAATAAACCCTTGTGCTTACTGTATGTATCATGCGTCTTCATTGTCTGAGGGTTCTGTGTGTAGTCAGTTGCGACTTTTCAGTCTGAGGCTTGGCAAATTAAAATAATTCCTTTTTGTGTGGTTCACCATATGTTTTAATTTATGAACTTCAGTACCCATAACAAGTGTTTTGATATTCAACTGCATGCATAGGATATGCTTGACATTGTTTCTCCGTGGGTGGCTACAGATGAAATTTGCTGTGTGTACTTGTACCGAACACTCAGAATCTTACCATTCCTTTGTTCCCCCTCATTAAGCTTCATGTAACTATTAACTAAATTACTGCTTTCTTGATGCCTTGTGTACCATTGTACTTGTGTTGGAAAAATGTTGTAGATACTGAATGTTTTTCTTAATCCTAGTCAGTAATACCTCTTGAACCATCACTTCTTAAATCGAGATATCCAGGACTTAACCCCTTCCCATACAATGATAAAACAGATTGTGAGGTAGTTGGCTTTTATGAAAGAGATGGAATGAAGAGAGGCGGTGTTAGAACCTGATATGCCAGGTCACCTAGGGTAGCCTGGCCTAGGGGTAAGACATGCAATTCTAGAGGCACAAGTGTGAAGGTTGCAGACCACCCAGCAGTAAATCCACGCAATAACACTTAAAAAGGACACTACACCAATTTGTTAGGAAAATAAGTACTTGTTTATAAAAATAATATACTCTTTGTTCTCTTGGTTCTAGAATTTACAGTTCAATGTAATGCATTCTGCCAGGGAAAAACACTAGTACGTTTAGAAATGCCAAATAATGTCAAAAACACAGTACTCTTAAATTTTTCGTCACATTACATTTAGATGACTTATAATCAGTAGCTCTATCCTCAGGGATGCTAACTTATTACAGTATTTGTCATCAATTATACATTCAAACAATTCCCCAACATTGACCAGACCAGATTTAACTGCAATGAGGAGTTTTCAGTTTAATCAGAAGTTTAGTTACAGACCAGCAATCTCCATGAGGAATTTATTCCTTCATTTATCCAGCAGATTCCTCTGTGCTACTCCCCAACTTGTATTGAACAGGGCTGAAAACGACCAGTGCCTTAATTGCTTCACTGTAGGCGCTAGTGCCACTTCCCCCTGCAATTCACCTCCTTACTTGAGAATAATCTGTTGCTGGGTCCTTCCTTCGCCAGTCGTTTGGTGGAATTCACCACCGATATGGCCAGGGAACACGAGGGTGGTAAAGGCTCTTTCGCCTCACAAAGCTCCCCTGCTTCCCCCCTCCTCACTCAGGCCAGCTCCTCCTGCTCGGCGCTTGAGTGGAAGGACGGAACGATAACAAAATGCCCCCTCAGTTCCCCCTCTCTGCTCGGCCAGCTCCTCCGTGTGGCGCGCGAGCAGAAGGGAGAGGCGGGACACTCACTCTGCGGTAGCCGGCGCTCCTCGTCAGCGTTGACCGGCGGGGGCTGCTACTCCCGCTGACATGCGCGGAGACGCCCGCGTTGGTAACGCCTCTCACGGCGGCCGCTCCCAGGAAGGACACTACTCGCACGGGCCTGCTCGGTCCTAGGCCCCTCCTGTGGGGATTGCTACAACGACTGGGGCATGCGCGAAGGCGCCTTTAAGCAGTGTCTCGCCCTCACTTTCCCGGTCAATCAGAGCGCTGCAGGCAATGCGTCAGGAGCGCGGAAGGCGCCCCCGGGGTCCCGCTCACAGTTGATGCGGCGCTGCCTCAGAGAAACCGGCACCCTTCACCACTTGCCGATTCACCTGGAAATCTAGGGATCGGCCCACTGCACGTCCGGCCAGGGCCTCTCAGGACACCAGGGCACAAGCCTTCCCCAGCACCCAGGAAGGTAGGAAACCGCGCTGGTTCGATTTTGTACCTCAGCTCCCACTTCCCCACTTCGCAAAGTCCTTTTACTATTCAAGTCTGGATGGAAGTTGATGTCTAGGGATGAGGATTATACTTCCTGAGTCTCTTTCACTGGGCAGAGGACTGCGCTCCGCAGCGCCACAGTCTCCTTCTCCTGTGTACACCCCACTATTTTGAAGCTAGGGGTCAGTCAGGCGCCCAGGGTCTCCCTTAAACATCCACAGCAGGGACAAGACAAGGATCCCAAAGGAGGAGTAGAGGGGTGGATTAATTAGGCTGCTTCCCAGACCAGGAGATCAACCCTCGCACTAGTCTCTCCCCACCTTCCAAGATAGCCTGTCCTCCAGCTGACTCTCACAGGTAGACAAAATGGCTGCTCAACCCCTGCCCTTTTATAGACAACCCCCACAGAGTCCAGTAGGGTCCAGAAGGTTCTGGAAGGCCTAAGGTTATCCTATGGGGCTGTCTAAGATGTGGCAGTTGGAAACAGTTAAGGCCCTCCATTTTGTGAATTACAGCAGTTTCCTGACAGAACAGGCCTCTGGGCCTAAGGTGAAAAACTATGAGGGACAAAAGAACACCTATCCCCTTGGCCAACACCTTTAAAAACAAGTGGACACAAACATTATTAAGGGTACGAGGGGCAAAAAGGGGACAAAATAAATAATAAATTGGAGGGACTACGCAAAAAGCCAGACAGGTCTAACACGCGTCCCCCCCAGCTGAAAGTGGGGAGAACTACCCAACCCCTTGGGAGTCCTCATCACTAAGGCGGAAATACCTGGAGAGACCGTCTGCATTGGCGTGGTCCACTCCAGGCCGATGTTCCACCCGGAAGTCCATTCCCTGTAGGGAGATAGACCACCTCAACAGCTTGGGATTTTCCCCCTTCATTTGCATCAGCCAACGAAGGGGTCGGTGGTCAGTCTGAACTAGGAAGTGCGAGCCAAAGAGGTATGGCCGCAGCTTCTTCAGAGCCCACACCACCGCAAAAGCTTCCCTCTCAATTGCACTCCACTTCTGTTCCCGGGGAAGCAGTCTCCTGGATAAGAAGACTACAGGCTGATCCAGGCCCTCTTCATTTAGTTGCGATAACACTGCCCCAATGCCATGTTCGGATGCATCTGTTTGGACAATGAACTCCTTGGAGAAATCGGGAGCCTTCAGGACCGGTGCTACACACATGGCCTGCTTCAACTTTTCGAAGGCTTGCTGACAAGCCCTCGTCCAAACTACCCGCCGAGGTTGTTTCTTTGAGGTGAGCTCTGTGAGGGGCGCTACAATAGTGCCATACCCCTTCACAAAGCGACGGTAGTAACCTGTGAGGCCCAGGAAAGCTCGGACCTCAGTCTGTGTCTTGGGGGGTTCCCAGGCCATGATTGCCCCAATCTTCGCCTGCAGGGGCTGCACAGTCCCCCTACCCACCAAGTGTCCAAGGTACACAACCGACCCCTGCCCAATCTGGCATTTGCTGGCCTTGATTGTCAATCCAGCTTGTTTCAGGGCCTGGAGAACTGCTTGCAAATGCTGCAAATGGTCCTCCCAACTGCTACTGAAGACAGCAATGTCATCCAAGTAAGCAGCAGAGAAACTCTCCATTCCAGAGAGGACCTGGTTCACCAGCCGCTGAAATGTGGCAGGAGCGTTCTTGAGCCCAAAGGGCATCACACAGAACTGGAAGTGTCCCTCAGGCGTGGAGAAGGCTGACCTTTCCTTTGCTCCATCTGTCAAGGAAATCTGCCAGTACCCTGAAGTGAGGTCAAAGGTACTCAGATATTGGGCAGCTCCTAGCCGGTCAATTAATTCATCCGCCCTAGGGATCGGATGAGCATCAGTCTTTGTCACTGAATTCAGTCCTCGGTAATCCACACAGAACCTCAGTTCGGGTGTGGTGCCTGGTGGTGCGGCTTTTGGCACTAGCACCACCGGACTGGACCAAGGGCTGTTGGAAGGTTCTATCACTCCTAGCTCTAGCATCTTGGCAACCTCGCCATGGATGCTAGCCTTCACCTTGTCTGACAGCCTGTAGGTCTTTGACTTCACTGGGGGCTGTCTCCTGTGTCCACATCATGGGTACACAGGTGGGTTCTTCCCGGGACAAGGGAGAACAGCGAAGAGTACTGCTCCAATACCTGGCGGCAATCCTCTTGTTGCTCAGGAGTTAGGGATGGGGAGAGAATCACTCCCTCCACCGACCCATCCTTCTCTTGGGATGAAAAGAGATCCGGGAGAGGCTCGCTTTCTGCTTCCTCGGCAGCATCAGTCACCATCATCAGGATGACCTCTGGCCTCTCATGGTGGGGTTTGAGGCGATTGGCATGCAGCACCCGTAGGGGCTGTCGCGGGGTCTTAAGATCCACCAAGTAAGTGGCCTTACCCTTCTTTTCCAACACCTCAAATGGGCCTGTCCAACGATCTTGAAGGGCACTTAGCTCTCCAGGTTCCATCACCCATACTTTTTGGCCAGGCTCCAACTCCACCGGGTGAGCATTTTGGTCGTACCATTCCTTCATTACTGCCTGGCTGGCCTCCAAGTTATCAGAAGCCTGCTTCCACAACTTGGCCATCTGGCTCCTAAAGGCCAGCATGTAGCTCACCACATCCTGAGGAGGCTTCCTGGGAGACTTTTCCCATCCATCCTTCACCAGGCTGAGAGGTCCACGCACAGGGTGCCCGTACAACAATTCAAAAGGGCTGAAGCCCACTCCCTTCTGCGGCACCTCTCTGTAGGAGAACAGCAAGCAAGGCAGGAGGACGTCCCATTTCCTCCGTAGGCTCTCAGGCAGACTTCTTATCATGCCCTTCAGGGTCTTATTGAACCTCTCTCCCAATCCATTGGACTGGGGGTGATAAGGAGTGGTGAACCGGTAAGTCACTCCACACTCCTTCCACATCGCCCGCATGTAAGCTGACAGAAAGTTGGTCCCCCTGTCAGACACAACTTCCTTGGGGAATCCTACTCGGGTAAAGATTCCCATCAGGGCCCTAGCCACCACAGGTGCAGTAACAGTCCTCAGAGGAATGGCCTCTGGATAACGTGTGGCATGATCCACCAGAACCAGGATAAACCTGTGACCAGCTGTTGTTGGTGAATCCAATGGCCCTACAATGTCGATGCCCACCCTTTCAAAGGGGGTGCTAACGACTGGAAGTGGTTCCAGGGGAGCTTTCAGCTTCACTCCTGTTTTCCCACTGGCTTGGCAGGATACACAGGTCCGACAGTAAGTGTTGGACGCCACTTTCATCTGAGGCCAGTAAAAGTGGAGGACAAGCCGAGCAAAGGTCTTGTCCTGGCCTAAGTGTCCTGCCAAGGGTATTGCATGAGCCAATTCCAGCAGAAAGGCTCGGTATTGCTGCGGGACCACCAAGGCCCTTGATGAGCCAGGTAGGGGTACCTTGGGTTCACTGTAGAGGAGTCCATCCTCCCAGTAAATATGGTGGTGTCCCGTAGCATCACCTGCTGCCTGGGCTTCAGCCTGACGCCTCAGTCCCTCAAGGGTAGGGCACTCCCTCTGCCCCTTACAGAATTCCTCTCTGGTAGGTCCTCCCTCCACATGCCACTCAGCAGGGATGGGTAGTTCCTCCAGAGAGTCTACTTCCCCCTCCATGGACTCCTGGCCCACCACCGCAGGTGGCCGATCTGTCACATGGGGCGTGGAAGCCGAAGCAGGCTCTTCCTGTCTCCGGGTCTGTCCCTTTTTAGCAGCGGGTTGGGCCATTGTTCCAGGCTCCAACCCAGGCGAACTCCCTCTCCGGGCAGTCGCAGACCGTGTGCTTGCACAGGCCCAGTCAGGTGTACCCAGCATCGCAGAATGCGTCCGGTATTCCACCTCTCTCCAATTGTTGTGCTCCATGTCATTCCCCAACAGACAATCGACTGGCACGGCAGGGCTTACGGCAACTCGAAGTGAACCTGCAACCCCCTCCCACTCAAAGGGAACCTCAGCCACTGGATAGTGGCCCATTCTGCCGTCAGCCATCGCGGCGGGGTGGAGTACATTGGGAACCACCTGCTCTGGAGACACCAGTTGACTCCTCACCATAGTCATACTGGCTCCTGTATCTCTCAAAGCCTCCCCTCTCTGGCCATTGATGGTGACCCATTGCCCATACTTTGTAGTATTTGGGGGCACCTGGATCTTTGGAACCATCTCGTCTCATAGGAAAACCTTAGTTCAAGCTCTGGTCATAAGCAGACTTGATTATTGTAACGGTCTTCTGGCAGGTGCAAACGAGGAGGTTCTAGACCGTTTACAGGTGGTGCAAAATACCGCAGCTAGGTTAGTGTTAAATGTACCCCCCAGATCCCCCTCAAAACCATTACTCCAAAAATTACACTGGCTACCAATACGCCAACGTGTGAAGTTTAAGACCTGCTGCGTTATCCATAAGGGACTTAATCAATTGGGACCAGAGTATCTAGCCAGCAAGCTTGTTCCTTATGCCCCTATTCGATCCCTTAGATCCAGTGACCAGCTGTTATTGAATGTTCCTAGGATAACCAAATCCAGACTAGGTGGTAGGGCCTTGTCTGTAGTAGGTCCCAATCTTTGGAACTCCCTCCCACTCTCACTAAGACAGTGTCATAACCACCTTCAATTCAGAAAAGATCTGAAAACCTTTCTGTTTAGTTCATTTTAGCTGTTCATTTGCTGGACTCGGAGCCTCACAGTACTCTCTTTTTAATTGTATTGCTCTCTTGTCAGTTGCGTTACTGGTTGCTAACAGCGCGGAGATACTCCTTCGGGAGTCTATTCATAGCGCTATAAAAACACGCAAATAAATAAATAAAATAAATAAATCTCCCGCTCTCCCAGGGACACTAAAGTGACACCCGCCCACTCACCCCCCTTATCTAAGGGCAACTCCTCCCCGAGCGCTACACTAGCTACTCCCGGTGACTTTCCTCCGGTGGGAGGGGGTGGTCTCTTTGGGCATCTGACATCTCCCTTATAATGTCCAACACCACCACATTCAAAACAGTGGAGAACCCTTGGCTGTTGGCTTTGGCCAGGATTAGGGTTTCTGGGCGGGTTTGCCTTAGGGGTGAAACCTGCTCCCTTACCTTGGAAATTATTTTGGGGACCTTTGGAGAACTCCTTCTTTTTATCTCCCCCCTCCTTCTTCTGGGGGGCGCCCTGTCCGGCTTTTTGAGAATCCCCTCCAGTCCCCTTTGAGGACACCCGGGTACTCGCCCAAGTGTCCGCCTCCTCTGCAAGCTTCCGGGGATTGGTCAGCTTGCTGTCCACCAGGTGTTGGCGCAGCTCGGGAAAACATTTCTCGAGGAGGTGTTCTTTCAAAAATAGATTGTACAGCCCCTCATAATCTTTCACCTCGCTGCCCTTGACCCAACCCTCCAAAGCTTTCTTGGCGTAGTCTAAGAAGTCTACCCAATTCTGGGTACTCAGTTTGTGACTTCCCCTGAATTTCTGTCTGTATCTTTCAGGGGTAAGTCCAAACTTCTTCACCAGTGCCACCTTCATTGTAGGGTAGTGGGTTTGCTCATCCTGCTCCAGAGCCAACAAGGTGTCTCTGCCAGCAGGTGGCATGTATTTATACAGCCCACCCCCCCAGTGAGTTTCTAAGATCCCGTGAGCCCTTAAAGAAACCTCGTATGCGGCTAACCATTTGGCAATGTCATCGCCTGTGGTGTAACTGGCAATGACATCCTTGGGTAGATAGGGTCTGGGTTCCCTGGTATTCATCTTATTTTCGCTGCCACCATTATCTGGATTGGGAGACCTTCGGATTAAGGCTTGTAGGTCCATCTCTTTGATGGTTCGCTCATGGGCTAACCTCCTGTCGTCCCTTTCCATATCCATCCTAGCTAATTCCAACTTCATTCTCCTCTCCTCCCTCCTATCTTCTAGCTCGGCGTCAGTTAAACCCCTCTCTGAGACGCTGCTGCCCGCCCTCGAAGGTGTCCTGGGACCTGTCAGCAGATTCCCTCTTCCAGCTTGGTTCAACATTGCAATCTCAAGGACAGTGTCCCCGTCACTCTCTTCGGTATCTGGTTCTTCCACTAAATGAGCTTCCACCCATGCCCTTATGCTTGTCAGCAACTCGCCTTTCCTGGCACCTTTGTTAAAGAATACCCCTTGTTGCTGACACCATTCTTTGAGTTGGGTCACAGTATAGGATTCTAGCTCTTTAAAATTCAATTCCATCTTTCACTATGGAATAAAATTAACACACGGGAGAAAACCAAGAAGTGACCTGAGGTTAACCTCCACCCACCACCAGAAATAAATTTGGAAAAAACAAAATTCAAATTAGGAGGGCCGCAAGGAGAAAACTCCTGGTGTAGGTCAGTGTATTGCGTTGAATTACTAATGAGTAGCTGCAACCAAGTCAGAATCCCACCGCTAGGCACCAAATGTTAGAACCTGATATGCCAGGTCACCTAGGGTAGCCTGGCCTAGGGGTAAGACATGCAATTCTAGAGGCTCAAGTGTGAAGGTTGCAGACCACCCAGCAGTAAATCCACGCAATAACACTTAAAAAGGACACTACACCAATTTGTTAGGAAAATAAGTACTTGTTTATAAAAATAATATACCCTTTGTTCTCTTGGTTCTAGAATTTACAGTTCAATGTAATGCATTCTGCCAGGGAAAAACACTAGTACGTTTAGAAATGCCAAATAATGTCAAAAACACAGTACTCTTAAATTTTTCGTCACATTACATTTAGATGACTTATAATCAGTAGCTCTATCCTCAGGGATGCTAACTTATTACAGTATTTGTCATCAATTATACATTCAAACAATTCCCCAACATTGACCAGACCAGATTTAACTGCAATGAGGAGTTTTCAGTTTAATCAGAAGTTTAGTTACAGACCAGCAATCTCCATGAGGAATTTATTCCTTCATTTATCCAGCAGATTCCTCTGTGCTACTCCCCAACCTGTATTGAACAGGGCTGAAAACGACCAGTGCCTTAATTGCTTCACTGTAGGCGCTAGTGCCACTTCCCCCTGCAATTCACCTCCTTACTTGAGAATAATCTGTTGCTGGGTCCTTCCTTCGCCAGTCGTTTGGTGGAATTCACCACCGATATGGCCAGGGAACACGAGGGTGGTAGAGGCTCTTTCGCCTCACAATGCTCCCCTGCTTCCCCCCTCCTCACTCAGGCCAGCTCCTCCTGCTCGGCGCTTGAGTGGAAGGACGGAACGATAACAAAATGCCCCCTCAGTTCCCCCTCTCTGCTCGGCCAGCTCCTCCGTGTGGCGCGCGAGCAGAAGGGAGAGGCGGGACACTCACTCTGACTGCAGCGGTAGCCGGCGCTCCTCCTCCGCGTTGACCGGCGGGGGCTGCTACTCCCGCTGACCTGCGCGGAGACGCCCGCGTTGGTAACGCCTCTCACGGCGGCCGCTCCCAGGAAGGACACTACTCGCACGGGCCTGCTCGGTCCTAGGCCCCTCCTGTGGGGATTGCTACAACGACTGGGGCATGCGCGAAGGCGCCTTTAAGCAGTGTCTCGCCCTCACTTTCCCGGTCAATCAGAGCGCTGCAGGCAATGCGTCAGGAGCGTGGAAGGCGCCCCCGGGGTCCCGCTCACAGTTGATGCGGCGCTGCCTCAGAGAAACCGGCACCCTTCACCACTTGCCGATTCACCTGGAAATCTAGGGATCGGCCCACTGCACGTCCGGCCAGGGCCTCTCAGGACACCAGGGCACAAGCCTTCCCCAGCACCCAGGAAGGTAGGAAACCGCGCTGGTTCGATTTTGTACCTCAGCTCCCACTTCCCCACTTCGCAAAGTCCTTTTACTATTCAAGTCTGGATGGAAGTTGATGTCTAGGGATGAGGATTATTCTTCCTGAGTCTCTTTCACTGGGCAGAGGACTGCGCTCCGCAGCGCCACAGTCTCCTTCTCCTGTGTACACCCCACTATTTTGAAGCTAGGGGTCAGTCAGGCGCCCAGGGTCTCCCTTAAACATCCACAGCGGGGACAAGACAAGGATCCCAAAGGAGGAGTAGAGGGGTGGATTAATTAGGCTGCTTCCCAGACCAGGAGATCAACCCTCGCACTAGTCTCTCCCCACCTTCCAAGATAGCCTGTCCTCCAGCTGACTCTCACAGGTAGACAAAATGGCTGCTCAACCCCTGCCCTTTTATAGACAACCCCCACAGAGTCCAGTAGGGTCCAGAAGGTTCTGGAAGGCCTAAGGTTATCCTATGGGGCTGTCTAAGATGTGGCAGTTGGAAACAGTTAAGGCCCTCCATTTTGTGAATTACAGCAGTTTCCTGACAGAACAGGCCTCTGGGCCTAAGGTGAAAAACTATGAGGGACAAAAGAACACCTATCCCCTTGGCCAACACCTTTAAAAACAAGTGGACACAAAAATTATTAAGGGTATGAGGGGCAAAAAGGGGACAAAATAAATAATAAATTGGAGGGACTACGCAAAAAGCCAGACAGGTCTAACAGGCGGCCACTATGCTCCAGACTTAGTATACCTATGCTCCCTCCAACACACTTTTGACCAAGCTGCTGAAGCACCCAGGAACATGTTATTAGAAATCATTCTGATGGATACTTCGAACTGCAGATTCTTCCCCTTTAAAGTATCCAGCAGGCGCCAGACTGAATCCAGAAGTTTTCACACCATTGTTCCTGCACTCCATTCAGGGACACTGTGCGGCTCCACATTGGCCTCTTTTCTCCGCAGAAGTGACGAAGCGGAGACATGTATAAGCGTCATCCCTGCGTGTCGACGTCTGTCTTTGTGCACGTTCAAATGCAGATTAGGAGCTTAACTCCCTTTTGTAGTCTATTTCACAGATTTTCCAAAATAAATTCCAGTGTGCAGAGGAACAATGTCCCCACATAATATTAAAGGGTTCAAACCTTACTGTGAATCTCAACATTGATGGATCCACAGGAGCTGTGCCTCTGGTGTTTGGACTTGGGGCACAATTCCAAGACATGAGTGTTCTCTCATGCACCCAAAGGCAACCCGAGACAGTGAATTGAAGCAATATGTTGTCGAGCATCAAAATAAGCCACAGGAGTCCTACTCCTGTTCTAAACCAAGGATGTGGACCTGTTCCCATTCAATAATCTGATCCCACTGCAGATCCTCTTCGCAGTTCAGATCATCTGGAAAGTCGAAGTTTAAGTCCGAGCAGAAACACAAGAAGGTGGCATACCATTTTCTACCTAAAGAGAAGTTGTGAGGGTCTCAAAGTGCCACTTCATCTTGTTCTCGATATGATTGGGGATCGGATTCCACAATTGTTCCCCAGGCCATTGGGAGCACCACAGGAAGTAGAGGCCTTCAGAGAAGTGATGCTGTGTATTTTTGCTGTTATTCACAAAGTCCCTCTGGCGTACCTTTGGGCCTCAAGAATCCAAATAATCCTCCGGACTGGTTACTGCGGACAGAGCAGGCCTCCTACTTTCTGATCCACTTGGGCCCACAACTTTTTTTGCACTGACTTGTGTTGAATCCTATTCTAGTTCCATGAATTGTGCCGGTCCTGTTTTCACTGATGCTGACCCATTGTTAGACCTAAAGTAAAACCTGCAAAAACGTCCTTTTATAGAAGGGGTTTTAGACATGGTGCTGTTCAGTTCCTTCCCTCTGCCGCAACGAGGCCAGGACACTCTGACTACGATCCTGATTCATCCTCTCTCCTAGATCTTGGGGAGAGAAGCTCTGAGACATATTGGTCTGTTGGCCTTGTGCATCCTGCTAGTCCGCTTCACCTGGTGACACATGCAGGGTCTGTAGTATGATATGAATTCTCAGTCTACCCAACAATAAGGAAACCTAGCAGACATCATCCAGGTTTCATAGAGGACTGCAAAAGATCTGCATTACTGGATGCTCGACCACAATCTGACCAGTGGCACTCCCTTCTTCCTTGTGCAGCCAGAATGTACTGTAGTAACTGTAACTGCTGTGTTGGGGAAGTCATCCTGGCAAGGTGAAGCTCAGGGAGCTCTGGTTCCTGGTGGAAACCCAGCTCCATATAAATCTGTTGGAGCTACGGGCCATCCACCTGGCACTGAAATACTTGCTGTCTATCAAGAGAAGGCTGGCACAGGTTCTCGCAGCCAACACCACTGCAATGTGGTACTGAAATAGGTAGGGGGTTCCTTGGTATGTGCCTGTAGGCGCTGCTGCACTGAAGTTGGTTAAAGCATCAGGACATCTCCTCGATTATCAACCAAGAGGTGAGATCTTTGAATTTCAGGGTGGATCGTGAATGGTGGTTCCACTCCAAGGTGCCTCAGGGCATCTTCCAACAGTGGGGAGAACACTGACTGGATCTTTTTGCCACAGCAGAAGATCAGTTTCCAAACGTCTGCACGTTGACGTTTGCAAGAATGTTCTATGAGAAGCATTCAGGCTTGAGTGAAGCACGTGAGTCCTGTACACATTTCCACCTCTCCTGCTCAGGGTTGTGAAAAAGATCAGAAATGTCTTGGCCCAAGTCCTGCAAGGGGTGAAGATTGGGCCACTGGAACTGCTGGGCAAGTTTTGGCATGAGCATCTGTCCTACTATCCGGGTACAGCTTTGGGAGGATTTTCTGTTGCAGCAGCAGGGTTCTGCACTTGAACCTGCACAATTTGCATCTCCATGCGTGGAGATTAAGCAAGGGCAGTTGACTGTGTTCGGTCTACCACCTGAGGGTGTGAATGTCATCTTCATGACCAGGTGCTCTTCTACATAGTCCATTTACCTCTGAGGTGGAGTCCACAACACAAACTACCTCTCAAGCCAAACCGTTTTATTGTGTTTGTCTTTTGCCCAGCAGGGTCTTTCAGCGGGCACCGTTAAAGGTCTATTTTTGTCGGCTCTATTGGCATTTTTGAGTTTGCCAGACCAACTGTCTTTGTTTAAATCACCGGTTGTGATGCGGTTAAATGTTTGACACACCTGTTCGCTTTCAACCAGGTTTTGATGCCATAGTGGGATCTTAATTTGTTCCTGACGTTTCTCATGTAAGCCCCCTTAAAGCTACTGTACAACTGCTTGTTGCGTTTGCGGACCCTCATATCCATGTTTCTGAACCTGAGCTTGTCACTTGAGTGAGCTGCAGGCTCTCTGTGCAGACCCCCCTCCCCCCCCACCCACACCACAATTTTTCCACCCTCCAAATGCTCTTTGATCCACCTCTCACCCCTCAAGAGGAGAGACTCCTTTGACTGAACACCAAGCCGTAGGTTTTTACATTGAACGCACCAAAGGCCTTTGGTTGGATGCTTCTTTTTTTGGGAGGGGGAGGGGGGGGGAGCAGTGCAGAAAAGGATTCTGTTTTGGTGGAAAGTTCTCTGCATTAAGATCTGACATAAATTGGCCAAGGGGCAGTCTCTAGATGGACTGATGGCTCTCTCCACCACTGGGGGCCAATGCCATTACCAGTAGTATGCCTGATCTTGACATCTGTCAGGCCAGGACGTGGGTTTCGGTGCACACGTTAATAAAGCACTACTACCAGCGAGGTCCAATGGGTAGGACAATTTCGCCTGTTCAATCCTGTAGTACTTTTTGGTCTGGGGCCACTCTACAGACCCGACACCTTGGGAGGTAGTGCTTTGCTATCAATACTAAAGGTAAGGGATTCGTGGTTAGAAGTATCCATCAAAAAGAACTAGTTCCTTACTGTCTAACCCTCTTTCTGGTGGATACTTTATCTAACAGCAGATTGCTCCCTGCTCTACCCACCTCACTGTTCTATGAAATGGTCTCTTTCAGTCTTAAAAAGCTCCTAAGTTAGACCTCTGCACACTGTAACAATTTTTTGTGCTGGTCGTCCGAGGGCATGAAAAGAGTCTCAATTCCCCTATTATGGGAAAACTAGAGCATTAAAAAAAAAAAACATGCTTAGAAGATGTTAATCAGCGTTTTGTAAAAGAAGAAAGTAGTTTAGGACCTGAAAAACAAGTGTATTTTTCATGTGTAAGTGGTATCGCAAGGAAGGGTAGAAAAAAGATAAGGCAGTGTTCCATGGAATACACAAAAAAAAGGTGCTCAGTGTGAGGAGTGATTTTTAACACCCATTCACCCAAAGACAGATCATGGAGGATCTGTATAAAAACATTTTGCAGCAATAATGTTTAGCATGTTAGCAAACTACTCCATTAAATAGGCTCTTTCTACCTGAATGTCCATTTCTGCATTTACTTCACTGTAGCATTCAGACACTGAGATGTTGACGTACATATTTAATAGTTGGATAAGAAATTGTTCAGATATACTAACAATTTGATGATTATTCTTGCCTGGTTACAGAAGAGTCAGATGGATCACCCTATGTTTGAGACTTTCTTGAGGTGACAATAGTCCTTGTTACTGTAAGAATCACACCGATTTCAATGACTCCTTCTCTTCCAGGGGATCCTCATCAATAGTGATAACCACTGAATATTCCCGCCCATGTGCGGGGACCCTGGACATAATAAAAAATTATATATGGAAACCATATATGTACAGCTCTACACACACACATCCCTTATATATATATATATATATATATCAATGCAGCCCCCAATGGAGGCTAAACAATGTAGTTGCATATATAAAACACTTGCATTTCTTGTGAGGGCGACTGGGCTCCTGGAGTGCATTATGCCTGTGAGCGGAGTAGGGGAGCGTGCGGGGAGGGGCTGTCCTTGATGAGTTGCTTGGGGGGGGGGGTGCACCAGTGGGTATAGGGGTTTACTGCAGATGCAATTGTTTCTATGTATATTCCGTTCACTGTTTGGTTTCAACTGTTTTACATACGGAAAAGTCAATCTTAAGCGCATACCTAGCGCTGAGAGGAACCCTCCTCATTTATGTTGATACGTAGAGACTCAGCGGGTGGACACCTATGGACTTGCCTTGGGGTGCTGGCCCCGGCAGCGCGCACCAAGCCAGTGGGAATGGGTAACCTTACTATTGGCGTGTGTACAACCTTATGCCCCATGTTTAGCAAGTGCAGAGACAGTAGTAGAGCGCCTGAGATACCCTGATGCTGTGCTGATTAGAGAGGGATAGGGGCAAGTCCGTTACAAAGTGCTGTTTATCACTGTACTGTTTCTTTAACAAATGCTAATAAAGATTTGACAAAAAAAAATAAAACACTTACATTTGCCAATATATAAAAGACACATGAAGGTTATTAGCACTTAAGCTCTGTCTTTTAATGAGTAAAACACTCATAACTGGCAACAATTGCACATAGAAGACCTTGTTAGCCTACAGGCTGCATTGCAAACCAATAGCATGGAAAAAAAGCATTTTCAACAAAAAACTGACACCGTGCCTTTAAGGCAGCCATGATCCCTAGCTTCCCATCATGCCTCAGGGGTGACAGTTGGGTCAGTTGTTTTTTCCGGCCCCTTCTGTCAGGACACTGGATTCACAGCTCTCTACTTTTTTGGCTTTTCAGTGAAAAATTCTCCCTTTTTCCTGGGTTTTCTTTGCTTCACGCGACGTGTTTTGGCATTTGAGTGCAGGGTAACCCATTTTTTTGTGACAAACAAATTTATTCTTTCAAACTGCCTTCTTTATTTGATCCTTGCCCTGCCTGTGGCAAGAAGACCTAGACAGACACACATGAAGTGTGTATCCTGTCTGCCTGACCCCCACTCTCCTGTCCACACTGCAGGAAGCTTTCTAAAAGAACTCTCAAAGACAGTGAGAGAATCAGGATTTATGGCCTCTCATAAAGAGGTAGGTCTCCTGTGAAGTCGAAGAAAAGGGCGCGTTCGTCGAGCAGCAAGGTCCCGGTATGTTCACCTTCGGTGTCTGGCTCGATGTCAAAAGCTCCAGCGGCGGGATCGTCATCGAGGGACCGAGAGCAGGAGTGCCGCTCATCGTCCAAGGCCAAGTCCCTGTCTCGTTGGAACAGCGTCCGGCGTCGAAGATCCTCAGCCGTCTACTTTGCACCCACGATTGTCATAGAGGTCATCGCTGCCAAGACGGATGTCATCTACTTCGTCGAGACCAGGCTCTCACCGGTCCATTTCCAGTACTCCAGAGGTGGTTATCTTCTCTTCAAGCAGCCACCGTTCGCAGTCGGATTCCCATCATGCTGCGGAAGCTTGCCAGTGTGAGAAGTTGGCCTGATATATAGTGCTCACTATTCTAGTGATCACTGTGTATCATACCAAACAACCCTTATTGATGATTGGTTGTAAGTCAACCTTATAGACCAGCTATCCTAGTAGCATGGACACGAGCAGTCTTTAGGCTAAACTCTAGAGGGCGTGTTAAGCCAGCTGTTTTACCATCACATATACCCCTTGAACACCCAGTGAAAGGACAGCACACAAGTTGTTATGAAAATAAAGGATATTTATTTATAACAAGACTACCCTGAACTCTTTGAGTCAGGGAGCTAAGCACAATACAAAACTCTTACGAAAATACTTCAAGTTGCACAATTTACACAAATGCCCGAGGGGCACGAAAAACCATATACACCAAAAGTGGAATGCGAAATACTAGCAGGTAAGTAACAAGATCCAGAGGCTTCAGGATCGCTAGGACTACACTACTGAACCCTAAGGTTAGGAGCAGGAGGCCTAGGGAGATCGGGTGCAGAGTGTGCACTCTCACGCGGGATGCGGGAAGAAGTCTATGGATGCTAGCGTTTCTAAAGTTACTGTTTCCGGACGAATCCGGCTAGGTAGACTGAAAACGACAAAGGATCTGGACACTTGGATAGTGAACCTGTGCTGGAATACCGAAATACTCAAGTTACCTAGCCCAGGGGCCGCGGCTGCATAGGGTTCAAAAGACGTCGGGAATCCTCGTTGAAGTCTATGGAGCCTGAAAGAAGAAGTTGCTGGCAGGCGACCAGTGAAGATGTTCGGGGTGATCCAAGCCTGGATCGGAGTTGAAGACGACCTGAAAGCAGAGGGGACTCAGTTCTTAATCACTAGCCAGTGATTATGTGGGCACCAGGATGGCACCGGATGAAGTCACCTCGACCAGGTGAGTGGGCGACGCTGGACTCTGCAGTCACACGGGCCAGGAGGCGTTGTCGGCGTCCAGGCTGGAGGTGCGAGCTGTCCCACGAGGCTGTCTGCTGTCGGCGATGCTGGACTCAGGATTTGAGCAACAAACCTTGGCAAAAGCAAGCCCACGCGGTGGAGTCAAGATGGCGTCTGGAGTGGACCAGGACGGTCCAGGGCACTTCTTGTTGGATAAGAAGCAAGGGCCAGTCTAGGGGACCTAGACCAGCGGTGAAAACGTCGTGGTACGTCGTCAAGAGGGTCACTAGCCAACGGGCAAGTGACCGGACAACGTGGCAAGCAGCAAAGAAGCAGAAGGGCCCCACGCAGATCTCGTGGATGCTGGGGGGCTGGACTTCGGTGCTGGAGCTGCTTGGGGTTAGGGCTTCTCAAACCCCAGTGCACTTACTCGAGGGTCTCTCGGGGGTCGTGCTGGTGAAGCGTCGTGCAGGTCTTAAGAAGATGGCCGGTCCCACGGGTCTCGTCACACCCACGAATCTCAGCTGGGCTGGATGATGTAGGTAGAGGTCAGAGATGGCAGGGAATCTGGGTCTCGTCGAGCTGGGCAGTCTTGATCCGGAGGATGGACGTGCAGCAAACCGCAAGAGCTTCGATGGTGCCTGCTGGTGCAGGGTGGCTACTCCTTAGCCACAAGGGAGAGTCTTCAGAAAAGTCAAGAGTTCCTTTCGTGGAAAGTAGTTCAAGATTCAGAATGATCTAATTTGGGAAGGGGGCCTGCTCCTACCTTTATCCTAAGAAAAAGGAGCTGGCACGCGACTAGGTCCTGCCCTATGGGTAGGACCAGGAGGGGGGTGGTTACACCCCTCTCCTTTGTCCGGTCTCTCCCCAGCTCAGGGGCTGGGGTGCCCCAGGAACTGGTTTGAGCCGGCATATGCACAGTGAGCAACGGGGTGCCACTTGCAGTCACCTTCCTTTCAGCCCTGCCTACCTGGGATACACAAAATCCTGTCTGGGATGGTGCTAGCACCGCCCCTGACAGGAAACCCTTTGTCCAGGCCTCCGTTGCTGGAAGGACTCCCAGCAGCAGGAGGGCAGACTTGTGTCTCGGTGGCAGCATCCATTTTGTGGAGCTGAGGCTATGTCTGACTTTAACCGGGGTTCACAGTTACATACATGTCGTGTCCCTCTAGAAGGGTGGAATGCTAACCCCGTCGCCAGAATTGGCGAGGGGTTAGTATTCCAATTCGTATGACACCTTACTCGACATGTTTTGATAATGAAATAGGGTTCAAAAGACGTCGGGAATCCTCGTTGAAGTCTATGGAGCCTGAAAGAAGAAGTTGCTGGCAGGCGACCAGTGAAGATGTTCGGGGTGATCCAAGCCTGGATCGGAGTTGAAGACGACCTGAAAGCAGAGGGGACTCAGTTCTTAATCACTAGCCAGTGATTATGTGGGCACCAGGATGGCACCGGATGAAGTCACCTCGACCAGGTGAGTGGGCGACGCTGGACTCTGCAGTCACACGGGCCAGGAGGCGTTGTCGGCGTCCAGGCTGGAGGTGCGAGCTGTCCCACGAGGCTGTCTGCTGTCGGCGATGCTGGACTCAGGATTTGAGCAACAAACCTTGGCAAAAGCAAGCCCACGCGGTGGAGTCAAGATGGCGTCTGGAGTGGACCAGGACGGTCCAGGGCACTTCTTGTTGGATAAGAAGCAAGGGCCAGTCTAGGGGACCTAGACCAGCGGTGAAAACGTCGTGGTACGTCGTCAAGAGGGTCACTAGCCAACGGGCAAGTGACCGGACAACGTGGCAAGCAGCAAAGAAGCAGAAGGGCCCCACGCAGATCTCGTGGATGCTGGGGGGCTGGACTTCGGTGCTGGAGCTGCTTGGGGTTAGGGCTTCTCAAACCCCAGTGCACTTACTCGAGGGTCTCTCGGGGGTCGTGCTGGTGAAGCGTCGTGCAGGTCTTAAGAAGATGGCCGGTCCCACGGGTCTCGTCACACCCACGAATCTCAGCTGGGCTGGATGATGTAGGTAGAGGTCAGAGATGGCAGGGAATCTGGGTCTCGTCGAGCTGGGCAGTCTTGATCCGGAGGATGGACGTGCAGCAAACCGCAAGAGCTTCGATGGTGCCTGCTGGTGCAGGGTGGCTACTCCTTAGCCACAAGGGAGAGTCTTCAGAAAAGTCAAGAGTTCCTTTCGTGGAAAGTAGTTCAAGATTCAGAATGATCTAATTTGGGAAGGGGGCCTGCTCCTACCTTTATCCTAAGAAAAAGGAGCTGGCACGCGACTAGGTCCTGCCCTATGGGTAGGACCAGGAGGGGGGTGGTTACACCCCTCTCCTTTGTCCGGTCTCTCCCCAGCTCAGGGGCTGGGGTGCCCCAGGAACTGGTTTGAGCCGGCATATGCACAGTGAGCAACGGGGTGCCACTTGCAGTCACCTTCCTTTCAGCCCTGCCTACCTGGGATACACAAAATCCTGTCTGGGATGGTGCTAGCACCGCCCCTGACAGGAAACCCTTTGTCCAGGCCTCCGTTGCTGGAAGGACTCCCAGCAGCAGGAGGGCAGACTTGTGTCTCGGTGGCAGCATCCATTTTGTGGAGCTGAGGCTATGTCTGACTTTAACCGGGGTTCACAGTTACATACATGTCGTGTCCCTCTAGAAGGGTGGAATGCTAACCCCGTCGCCAGAATTGGCGAGGGGTTAGTATTCCAATTCGTATGACACCTTACTCGACATGTTTTGATAATGCTATACTAAAGTTAGCATTTAACCGCGAGGATTATAATGCACTTAAGAGTATATGGTATAGCGTTATCATGGAACAGCTATTTGGACTTGGTTCCGCGAACTGCAAACGGGCTCAGCTCATGCCAGAGCACCATCTCGCATAATTCCAAGCACTCTGCCTTCAGGATT
Organism: Lissotriton helveticus; assembly: GCF_964261635.1. Taxonomy (NCBI): domain Eukaryota; kingdom Metazoa; phylum Chordata; class Amphibia; order Caudata; family Salamandridae; genus Lissotriton; species Lissotriton helveticus. The sequence goes on from NC_136063.1 coordinate 296,295,913, forward strand.
GATAAGGCCTGCCATAGGAGTGACTGATAGGAATATATGTGTCCATTTTAGGTTTAGATATAGGTATACTATATCTAAAGCAAAGGGTGATTACACCACCTTGCCCCAGCTGTCGTGCAGCCAGTTGTGTCTGTTTGGGTGGCCAGCCAGGGGTGGCATAATACATGCTTCAGCCCCTGGTAGGCCCTGGGTACACCTATGCCCTGGATACCTAAGGTATACTGTACAGGGACTGATAAGGTGGCCCAGTACCAATTGGGAGAATGCACCTAAGGTACATGGTTGTAATTTAGAGAGAGAACAGCTAGGCTGTGGGTCTGATTAGCAGGCCCACAGCCAGGGAAAGTCGTAAACCAGTGAAGCAAAAAGCAAAAATCTGGGGTGGCCATGGGATTGCAGACCCCACTCTCCTACAGCCAGGAAGTGGGGAAGTCTCCTACACGTTCCCCGGGTAGGGTGCAGAGGCACACATCGGTACATCTTTCTCCCAGATGGTTGCAACCCCTACACCATTGGGCTGTGCCTACAGGTATGACGGAGTCTAGAAGAGAGCCAAGCTCGACTCCTAGGTCTCCACTAGATCGTCTGGCGCAAGAGGTAGATCGGACACCTCCAAGAGGAAGAGCACGTACTCGCGCCTAGGGGAGAAGGTCAAGATCTTGCTCCCATGTACCAACACCTAGGGAAAGATCAAGATCTCGTAGTAGAAGGCGGCACAGGTCTCCTACTCCTTCTACCGCCTCAACATTTTACCCAAAGAGAGACTATTCGCCCACTCTTACAGATAGCCCACCGGTGCATGACGTAGGCATGTTCCAGGACGTTTTGGCTAGGGGGGCATCCAAACTTAACATGCCTGTGCAGGAGAGTACCTCTTCAGTCATTTTTGAAACGCGGAATCAGAGTGCCTCCTCTCGACCATTACTGCCCCTGGTACCGGGACTGCTGAAACCAGTAATGGAGATATTTCTCACGCCAGCCACCCTCAAAACTGCACCGGCAAGAATTCTTAAGAAATATCGCCCGTCTGTAGATGATCCTGAGTTCTTAAAATCAGATCCAAAACCGGACTATGTGATTGTGGCTCCGGCTAGAAAAACTCATTCGGTGGTCTCCTTGTCCACAGTCCCTCCGGACAAGGAGAGCAAGACGCAGGACTCGTGGGTGGTACCTCCTCATCTATGCTCAAAGTCTCCAGTGCGTCAGATCTATTGGGATGATATGATAGAGAACTATGGGATTCGCTGCAACGGTTCTCTGAGAAACTACCCAAGGAGGACCGTGAAGACTTTGAGAAAGTCCTGCAAGAGGGCAGCTTGGTGGCGAACCAAGTATTAAGTGTGGCTGCTGATGGAGCGACGCTCTCAGCGCATTCATACGCCCACGGACTTTGTGCCAGGAGATCGTTGTCGCTTAGCCTAACAGCTTTGAAGCCAGAGGCACAATCCAGAATTGGCAATCTGCCATTTTCCGGATCTTCGCTGTTTGGACCTCACACCGATGAGGAAATGGCGCGGATGAAGATTGAACTGGATACCCTAAAAGCGGTAGGATTGGAAAAAAAGAGAGTTCCGTTGTCGCTACCGCAACATTGACCGCCGATCATTCCAACAGAGGGTTTAAACCCCTTGTTGGCAAAAGAACCAAAGCCAACAGGGTCAGCAGAGATCGCAATTTCAAAATAGACGATCTAACAGGGGAAGAGGAGGGAACAGTCAGTCCACCACCTCTACCAAGCCCCTAGCAAACAAATGAGTCTTTGCTTCCTCCAGTGCTGTGCACTGCTCCAGTAGGAGGAAGTGTGGCGAATCATGTACAAGAGTGGTTGGGCATCACGAAAGAGCAATGGTGACCACGATTCAAAATGGGTACTCTGTTTCCGACGTCGTCCTACCTCAATCCCTCTGGTAGCAGCATCAAATTACCAGATCAACCTACTGCAGAGGGAAGTGGGCATCCTTCTCCAAAAATCAGCTATATAAAATGTAGGAGAGTAGGGTCTGCTTCCTATGGTCACCCCCACTTTTTCCTTATGCTTTACTGGTTTTCGACTTAGATGTGGCTGTCTGCCTGCTAATCAGACCCACAGCCCAGATGCACTCTCTCTAAATTCAAACCATGTACTCTAGGTATATACACAATTGGGAATTGGTTCACCATGTCAGCCCCTGTAGAAGTGTACCTTAGGTACTCCGGGCATAGGTGTAACCAAGGCCTACCAGGGGCTGCAGCATGTATTGTGCCACCCCTGGCTGGCCATCCAAACCGACACAACTGGCTGATCACTCAGCTGGGGCAAGGTCGTGTAACCACCCCTTGCTTAGGTATAGTATTCCTATATCTAACCTTATATATAGACAGACAGTAACCTATAAGCCACTCCTTTGGCAGGCCTTAACAATCCTGGGGGCAGAGTGCTTGGTTGTGTGTGAGATGGTGCCCTAGCACGAGCTGAGCCTGTCTGCAGCTTTCGGAACCTTGTCCTTATAGCTGTTTTATGATATTGCCATACCATATACTCTTAAGTGCATTATGAACCTCGCGGTTAAATGCTAATTCTGGTTTGGCTTTATCTAAACATGTCGTGTGAGGTGTCATACGCTTTGGAATACTACCTCCTCGCCAATTCTGGCGATGGGGTTTGCATTCCACCCTTCTAGAGGGAGAAGACATGTTAGTTCTGACTATCCCGGTTAAGGTTACCAGAGCCCCAGCGTCACAAAATGGACGCTGCTGCCACCGACACAAGTCTGACCTCCTGCTGCTGGGAGTCCTTCCAGTCACGGAGGTTTGGACAATAGGTTTCCTGCCTGGAGAGGTGCGAGCTCCACCCCAGACAGGACTTTGTGTATTGGGACAGGGAGGGCTGAATAGATTGAGACACTGCCTGGGGCACACTCTGTGCTCCATGCATACCCCAGTTCAATCCGGTTGCTGGGGCACTCCAGCCCCAGCTCTGGTGCGAAACTGGACAAAGGAAAGGGGATGTAACCACCTCCCTTCCTGGTCCCACCCATAGGAGGGACCTAGGAACGAATCCAGCCCCTTTTAGCTGTATAAAGGTAGGAGCTGTGTCCTTGGACTTTAGATTTGATCCTGAACTGAAACTTGAAACGAAACTCTGGACCTTCGACGTTCTGCTGAAGACTGAAGAATCTCCCTTGTGGCCAAGGAGTGACCACCCTGGGTAACCAGGCACCTTCCAGCAAATCAACGGCTTGCTTTGTCGATGTTTCCTGCCGGAACCCGAGCACAGAGCCTGACAAGACCCAGACTTCCAGACCTCTCTGACCCTCTCTTCACGCCTGCAGCATAGCTGAGATCCGTGGAGGCCGACGAGACACGTGGGACCGGCCATCTTGAAAAGTCCACGACTTGCTAACTGTGCAGCTCCTGAGGAATCCTCGAAGCTGTGCACTGGAGATTGAGAAGCCCCGAATCCGAGCTCCACCTGCACCGAAGATCAGCCCTCCACACTCCCAAGTTCTGCATGGGGCCTTTCTGCTTGTGTTCTGCTCGTCGCGTTGTTCGTTTGCTGGCCCGTTGGCTAGTAGCCTCTGTGACGACAATTCTTTTGAACCAACTCGCTGGTCTGGTTGCTCCAGACTGGCCCTTGCCTCCCTGCAAAGGTGAGGCACCTCAGACCTTGCTGGTCTGCATCAGAAACCTTCTTTGAATCCTGTGTGGGTTGCCTTTGGCAAGGCTTGTTGACTCCAATCCGGCAGTCGACCCCTCCATCTGCGAGAACCTTTGTGGGACAGCTCCTCTCCAGCATCTGGTCGTCCTCGACGCCTCCTGGTCCGCGTGGCTGAAGAGACCAGCTTCACGACAGCACCTGATTGCTCCTCGACGTCGTCTGGTTCCTTTCTGGTTCCACCCGGTCACTGGCTAGTGACCCAGACTCTGTCCCCTCTGCTTTCAGGTCTTCTTCATCCTCGAGCCACCCTTGGATCCACCCGGACATCTTCCTCCTGGTCGCCTGCAGCATCTTTCTTCACAGGCTCCATAGACTTCAACAGCGAAACCCGACACATCTTCACACCTATGCACCCGCTTCCTGTGGGTGAGGTAACGCGAGTACTTCGGTGCTCTTAAGGGTATTGACTATCTAAGTGTCTAGGTTTTTAGTTGTTTCCTTCTAGCTAGACCGGAAGTGTCCTAAATCCTTCTTTTTTTAAACTCTATGTTCCCATTGACTTAACATTGACTCTCGCGTGTGTGTAAAGACACTGCACGCGTCGCCTGTGGGCCTCCTACTCCTAACCTAAGGGTCAGATAGTGTAGCCCCAGCGATTCTCTAGGCCCTAGGCCTTTCCTTTTCTCGTGACGTGGTACTTATACCACTTTCTTAGTATATGGTTTGCTTCGCCCCTAGGGCCTAACTGTATTTTGTGCAACTTAACGTATCTGAAAGAAACGGGTTAGTATTAGATTCCTTACCTTAGAATATCCCCAGGCGTCAAACTGGATCTGGAAATGTTTGAGTAGCAGTACCCATGCGCGTCGGTAGGGGTCGTCTGCGGCTCCGCGTCCGTCGTGGGCGCTGTGATGACGTCGTCTGAGTACTTAGACGCCGCCTCCACGTGCTGACGTCAGTTCTTCTTTTTTCCGCGCCAGCAAGCGCTGATCCGGAAAAAGTGATACCCTTAGTCAATTTTGGACTAAACTTTTTCGATCATTTTTTATCTATTTCGAAGTCTGTACGACTCCGGTGCCGGTAGGGATGCCCGGGTTCAAACCCTGCGCCGACTGCGACTGACTGATGTTGGTCACCGACCCCCATCGCCTGTGTCTTCATTGCCTGGGCCTTGACCACGACGACAAGGTTTGTTCCGACTGTCGAGCCCGACGTCCAAGGCTAGGCGCTCGATGTCCCGGTCCGCGAGGAGGTCGAGGGACTGGTCGCGGGGTCGGAGCCACCATGGCTCCGGGAGTCGTCCACGGTCTTCACGCTCCTCGGGTAAGCATAAGAAGTCGAAGAGATTTCATCGCTCTTCCGACTCCCCCCGACGCTCACGCGACGCGGCCGGGATTTCGGGCGACACCGCCCACGCGGCTCCGCCGGAGCCATGGGCGTCGCGGCATGCTCCATTCCCGACAGTCCCTGGGCGGCACGCGACGCCGGAGGAGATCGAGGCCTTCCTCTCGGCCATGAGGTCGCTCACTCCTCCGAGGGCTCCGCGGCGCCTTCGGGCTCTGCGGTCCCGACTGGGAGTCCCTGCGGGTCGGGTGCTTCGGTCCCGGTGCCGCAGGATCCGGTTCCAGATCAGGGTCGTCGCCGGTTGACCTCGCCGGCGCCGGCCCTTAGGGTGTTGGCGCCGTCCCCGATCCCTCCCTAGATTCGGGTCCGGCGCCGTATCCGACACCGATGGGAGATTTCTACTTCTATGACCCGGCCCCATCCTTTGGTTCTGAGTATCAGGAGATGGGTGGTGAGGGAGATTGGGAGGTGTCTGAAGACCCTCTGGCACGGGATTGTCAGTCTTACCAAGACTGGTCAGGAGAGCTAGGGGAAGCCAGTGGTCTGGACACCTCGCCGGACACTGGTTTTGTCTCCCCCTCCCACCGTGGCTACGTAGGAGGGGGCTGCTTATAGTGTGGTGTTGACGCGTGCGCCCAAGGCCCTACATCTTGAGCTCCCCGTCGCGGCCGTGAGGACTAACCACCTCACTGAGGTCCTTAAACCGCAGGCAAGCTCGGCCAAGCCTCTACTGCCGTATCTTTGGGCCCTGATCTACAGGGTTATGCAAAGAACTGACCCAACTGTCACCTCTGAGGCATGATGGGAAGCTAGGGGACATGGCTGCCTTAAAGGCACGATACCAGTTTTTTGTTGACAATGCTTTCATTTTTCTTGCTATTGGTTTGCAATGCAGCCTGTAGGCTAACAATGTCCTGTATGTGCAATTTTTACCCGTTATGAGTTGTTTACTCATTAAATGAGTTTAAGTGCTAATTACCCTCATGTGTCTTTTATATATTGGCAAATGCAAGTGTTTTATATATGCACCCAAATTGTTTAGCCTCCATTTGGGGCTGCATTGATATAGGAAAAAATGATGTATGTATATATATATAAAAAATTATATGGAAACTATATATATATATATATATATATATATATATATATATATATATATATATATATATATATATATATATATATATATATATATATATATATATATATAGTTTCCATATAGTTTTTTATTATTTCCGGGGTCCCCGCACATGGGCGGGAATATTCAGTGCTTATGACTTTGAGGATACCCCTGGAAGAGAACTAGTATTACAGGTAAGTAACTTATCCTTACTTGGTGTGTGACCTAAGAACGATCTTTTAGCAGGAATTTGTAAAAACTAACTAATTCATTCAAATTTGAAATCTTGTATGGTAATTTTTTTCCAGCTTCAATGCTTGCTGCTATCACACATCTTTATATTTATGTGTAACTCCTGTAAAAGGAGATTGCTCTTGGAACTACTAAGTTAATTAATAAGATGGTATATTACTGATTGTATAAATCATTAAAGAATTATCACTATTTCATTTTTCTCACCTCTCCTTCACTCAGGTTACTGCGGTGCAGACATAAAGTCTGTGTGTGCTGAGGCAGCTATATGTGCTTTACGACGTCGTTATCCGCAGATTTATACGACGAGTGACAAGTTGCAGCTTGACATTTCTTCTATTACTATTACCGCTAAAGACTTTGTGACAGCCATGCAGAAGATTGTCCCAGCATCTCAAAGAGCTGTAGTTTCACCCGGCCTGGCGTTATCTCCCATTATCAAACCTCTGCTTCAGAACACACTGGACCTCATTCTAGGAGCATTACAAAGGGTTTTTCCACATGCAGAGCTAGGCATGAAGCTGGCACAGTCTGGTATGGATTTATCTCAATTCTATTTATATACATTGTTGCTAAGTAATGTGTGGTTAAACTTAAGCACCCATTAATGAAGCACCTATTGTTGTACTTGCAAGACTAACTTGTCTGGCATTTTATCCCCTAAACAAGTTACCATAAGCCATTCTTTTAAGTCCTTCCTAATACAGGTTAGGAAGACTAATTGCTGCTCATAGTGAACCACACAAGTTCAGCTATGATAGAGTCCTGCAACCCAATGTTTATCCTCCTATTTCATGTTAAAGAACATTGCAACTGGTATTGTTATCCCCTGTATTGGAGTATCTTTCATAGATTCACATGCTCGACTCATTCTCAGTTGTCGAAGTGGGAGTCCCACGGTACCATAATCAAGCAGTATGATAAAAGTATCATAGGCTATAATGGCTCTAGGCTGTTGGTTTAATAGCCTTTGGTAGGAAGCTGGCTCTATATATACTATACCAAAGTGAGGTGTAGCGTGCAGAGTCCAGTAGAACCCCAAAGGTAGGCAGAGATAGTTAGATAGCACCTCACTCTCTATTTCCGGTAGTATGGTCGAGCAGTAAGGCAGTATCAGAGGACTGTGTTAAGGATTTGTTGTACACACTCAGTCAGCAAATTAATTCACACACTCCAAGACTGAACTTCAGGCCAATTGTTTTTGTATACAAATATTTTAAGTTATTTTATTTTATAGAACCAAGCAAGCCTGGCACAGGTAAGCAATACATACTTTACAGTAGTAATGCAGTTTGTGAACAGTTTGAATTGTAATTGCATATGCACTTTGTTTTGACTTGCAGTATGTTTGCAGAGAAATGCAATACTTTGTAAATACAGTACATAGACTTGAATGGGCTTTCCAGTAAAATGCCAGGTAAGTTACTTTTTAGATTACTTTTCTTACACAGAGTAGTATAACTAGATATTACTCTGGGACATTTACTGTAAACAGGTATGTAAAAACGTTTTGTTAAACAGTACAATTTTAAAGAATTTCTTTAGGTTTTCATACTCCACACTTAGAAACGTTTCCAAGAAAAACAGTCAGTGTTATCCTATGGAGTAAAATAGTGTTATTGTTTTTAAGGTAAGTATGTGGTAGTGAGAGTTGAGGTTCTGGGGGTACACTTGAGGTTCCCCCAGGGTTAAGGATGCACTCTTGTTACACCCTCAGTGGCACTGGGGCGGCCGGGTGCAGAGTGCTGAGGCCCAATGTTATCCAACGGGGGATAGGTGGCCGCCGGTTGCTGGCTGCTGACGAGCAGGCCACTTGGTTGTGGGAGCAAAGCTCCTGGACTTTAGCTCGGGCAAATGGGGAAACAAAGTAGCACCAAAGATGCACCCTCCTCTGCACTAGGACGGCCGGGTCCAGGGTGCTGTTTTGACGTCGAGTGCCCTGTTTGCAATGGGAAGCCTCCAGTTTGCAGAGGCACTGCAGGCTTTAACGAAGGTTTTCTGGGTCCGACCACCACTTCGAGAGTTAAGTTTGGAAGTTGGGGGTTAGTTAGGCACAGTCTGTTTGGCCACCCAAGGTCGTGGGGCGACTGGTGCAGGGGTGCCTCTTGGAGACGGGTCGTCTTACCAGCTCCTGGTTGCGGTTGGGGGGCCCTTCCGGATTTAGGCTGTAGACGACGGCTTGAGGCAGGTAAGGGGTCGCCGGATCCCGGGTCAGGATGGTTTGGAGGACCTCCTCGTGGTGTTCGCCCACTCCAGCTCGGGCCGTGGATGGCGGGTGCAGATTTGCGGTGTCCGGCTGGAGCCAGAGGTTGCAGATGAACAAATCCAGTGTCTACCGGAGAAAGTCTTTGTGGTTGAAGGCAGGCAGGTCCTCTGGGGTTTTCGAGGTTGCTGGCTGCAGGGCACACCAGGATTTCGCAGGAGCAGGTTTGAGGTGGAGACAGGCCGGTAGGGCTGGGGCCAAGTCAGTGGGCATCTTCCTCTTGTTAGCTGCTGCACGGCTGTTCTGTCCTTCTTTTCTTGTTGCAGGTTCTTGTCTGAGGAAGCAAGGTTCAGGGGTGCCCCTAAATACTAAATTTAGGGGTGTTACAGGTAGGTAAAAGTTAAGGACCAATGGGTCCCTTACCTGGGGTGGGTACACTCTTTATTATTCCACCCTCCAGTGGGAGGGGGCATGAGCCTGTCCCTGGCCTGCTGAGTCCCCCCCACCCATCTGCAAGATGGTGGAGACTGAGTTATGCTTCACCTTGCCTCCCCCACCTGAGTGGTGGAGTTGGTAGAGGAGGGCACACTTCTCTACCTCACTTGTATTTCCTGCTGGTTCTCCTGCCTACAGTGGGGGTCAGAACCAGTGTGGACCAGTTGCTGCTTTCAGCAAGTGGCCTGGGGAAGCTCACAAATCGCCAAGCCTTTGAAGCTTCCCCTTCATGAACCCTGCCCATCCTGTGGAAAGAGGCTTGGCACCTCTTTCCAGGATGTGCATTGTTTCAGGCCCCAGAGAGCAGCAGGCTCTCGACCCATGCGTCCAGAAATATGTCTGGTGGTGGCAGCTGAAAGCAGGCACTCAGCCTGGACACTAGTGGTAGTTTAGTTCTCAGGGGGCCCTCTGTGTGCATTTTTCATTCAATCCCACACAGGGGATTGGGTTTAATGTGCTGAGCAGTTTGATACCAAACTTCTCAGTTTTCAGTTTAGCCATTATGGTGCTGTGGAGTTTGTAATGGCAAACTCCCAGCACCATATACTCTTAATGGCAGCACTGCACTTACAATGTCTAAGAATGGATTTAGACTCTATAGGGGGACAGGGCTCATGCACCTGTACCCTCACCACTGGTATAGTGCACCCAGTTAGAGGGGTGACTGACCTATGCCGGGGCAGTGGGTTGTAGGCATGGTACACAAGGATGTGTGCCATATCGACTCTTCACTTGGTTCTGCACCAAAACACGCAGCCTGCAAAGGCAGTGTGTGGTGTGAAGGTACAGGACCTCTATGGGTGGCGCAATAAGTGCTGCAGCCCTTAGAGGCCTTCTCTGGTCACAGTGCCCTGGGTACCTGTGGTACCATTTACCAGGGGCTAACCTGTGGCTAGAGATGCCAATGGGGTTTATGCTTCAATGCAGTTTTAGAGAAAGAACATAGGCCCCTGGGTACCTGCTTAGCAGGAGCCCAGGGCACACTCGGAGCACATGAGCAGTTCAGCAAAAAGTGGGGGCAACCTTTCAGTAAGATGTCACTTTCTGATGGATACATCTGCCAGTGGATTCCTCACCTTGTGAATATCCCCCTGCGTCTGCAACATTAGTAAATTCTTTTGTAGCTTCGCGCCAACGTGGACGACGTCATAGAAGCATGGCATCGCACGCGGCTCCTCTGACGTCACAGACTCCATAATAGGCCCACGTCGGCGTGATGACATCAGTTCCCTTTTTTCTGTTTCGTCGGCGCTAACGGTTTTCGAGGGATCCTCTGTAGCATTGATAGTAACTTTGTTACTATTGTGGTTTTCTGTGTCTTTTCCAGTGTTTTTGACTCCTGTCGTGATGTCGTCTAAGACTGGTTTCAAGCCGAGCGGTGAATGCGGGAAGATGTCAATCACAGACCCGCATGATGACTGTATATGGTGCCTGAGTTCGGATCACGACGTCCAGGGTTGACATTCCTGTAGGAAGATGAATCCAAAAGCTCTTCGTGAACGTGAGGCGAAGCTCCGGGTTGCCCAATTAAAAGGTGTAAAGTGACCAAGAAGAGTTCGAGTTCGAGGTCGCGTTCGAGGCAGTCGAGGTCGACTTTGAAATAGTCATTGGGGCATGCTTCCAGATCTACGAAAAAAACATAAGAGGAAGCATGGATCAAGGCACCATTCAGGAAAGGAGTCCGATTCGAGAGCGAAGTCGCCTGGTAGACTGCATTGAAAGGATGTGGTATCTCCTTCTCCGGTACCGGATCCGGAAGGTGAGGCCTTGCCCTTGGAGTCGCCGGAGCATTCACCGGCTCAGGTGTCTAATCCCTCTCAGGCTCAGTCTCCGATGACTCCGGCTCACAAACCCGAGGAACAAGAGGAGTCTATTCCGGTGCAGCCTCCTCGAGAGCAGCCGGTGGGTTCGTATCCTCCTTTTCCGGGTCCAGGACTTAGATTAGTTCTTAAATGCCATGTATGGTGTTTATGCGAGAGCCATGTACTGCTCTGGAGCACCGGCTGGTCCCATGGGTCCGTTGGTATACAATTTGGGAGTTCCCCAAGCTTGTGCAGTGCCGTTTATGCCGGCGCCGACACCTCCTTGGCATCTCTCTGTGCCGCCGAAGTCATCGACTCAGTTTCCTGTGTCACCGGCTCCGGATCGACCTCAAGAGCTTTGGCATGGTCTTCCGACTCAGAGTTCGACGCTGGCTCCGGCTCCGTGTTTGACGCCGGCTCCTTTGGAGTCGATTCCGGATCCGACGACGTCCCTCTGGAAGGAGAGGTCGAGGCATGAAGCCCAGCGCCTCTTGGAGGAGCAGAGATATAGGGAAGCTGAGGTTGAAGGTGAGCTTCAAGAATCGGAGGATTATTTTGATGATTTAAGGGAGGCAAGATGACTGGAACTGTCCCCCGATTGGTATTTAGCCTCTGTGTCGGATGTCCCTTTTAAGATGTGGCTCCCTACCATGTGGTTATCAAGAAGGCAGCGGATCTGCTGAATTTGACTCTGCCCACTGCGGAGTATAAATCAAACATTTTGACTGAAGTCCTCCATTCTCCCTTATCTGTGGTGGAACCTATGCTTCCTTTTACTGATGCTTTAACGGATCCTATCCTGGAGGTGTGGAGTAGGCCTCTTACTACTCCTGCGGTTTCTAAGGCTGTTGCAAGGCGTTATAGAGTGGCTCCTGGGGACCCAGACTTTTTGTCCTCTCATCCTTTCCCTGAGAGTTTAATGGTACAGGCAGCCTGCTCTAAAAGATCTACAGGTGTTTTTCCCCAGGTTCCTGGTGATTAAAAAAAGCAGGACCAATCTGCGAAGAAAGTTTTCATCAGCAAGTATGGCCCTCAAATCTACGAATGCCACTTGCCTCCTGGGTCGTTATATCCATGCCTTGATGGATACTGTAAAGCAATTGACCCCTAAAGTTCCTGAAGAGGACTATTTTTTTTTTTAAATGAGGTCCTTGCTGACACTCAGGCTGCTGCTCGGCAGGTCATACAGAGCGGAATGGACACAGCGGATTCAGTGGCTAGGGTCATGGGGTCTTCGATTGCCACCAGAAGAGCTTCCTGGTTGAAGACTTCCGAGTGCTCTGCAGATGTTCAGGCTGCTTTAATGGATTGGCCCTTTGATGGCTCAGGCCTTTTTGGTAAAAAGGCTGATGCTGCTTTGGAGAGGTTCAAAGACAGCAGGACAAGAGCCAGGTCTTGGGTTTGCAAACTAGAGGATCTGTGAGCAAATGGTATAGGGGCTTTGAAAGATCTTATTTTCGTCCCTACAAGCAGTCACAACAGCAGCCACAACAAAATCTGTTGTATAAATCCTACAGGGGCAGACAAAGAGCTCGTCCACTGGGACGTCCGGCATCCTCCTCTTCCTCTTTCTCTACCCACTCCCCTCCTACAACAGCAAAGCAGCCCTAGATCCGCCATTCCGGATCATGCGGGTCCTCTGGGGGGCCGGCTTACCTATTTTCTACGGGATTGGGTATGTTACATCAGACCTTTGGGTTCTCAATCTCTTAGAGAATGGGTATGCTCTTACCTTTCGGGAATTTCCCCCACATTACCCTCCTTGCCAAGGGTTTTGCACGGAGGACCACCTGCTGCTCCTGCAATGTTAAGAAAAGGTGCGATAGAGGTGGTTCCGGAGCAGGAAAGGGGTCAGGGATGCTACTCCCGGTATTTCCTGATCCCCAAGAAGGATGGCAGACTTCGTCCAATCCTGGATCTCAGGATCTTGAACCTTTACCTGAAGCAGGAGAAGTTCAAGATGCTCATCCTTGCACAGGTTCTTCAAGCGCTGTTGGAAGAAGACTGAATGGTGTCGATCGACTTACAGGATGCTTATTTCCATGTCCCCATTCTGAAGTCGCACAGGAAGTATCTCCGTTACACGGTGGGTTCGCAACATTACCAGTTTGCGGTCCTTCCGTGTGGTGTTACTACTGCGCCTCGAGTCTTCACCAAGGTGATGGCTGTGGTGGCGACACATCTCAAAGTCTGGGATACTGGTATTCCCTTATTTGGACGATTGGCTGATCAAAGCGGAATCTCCAGAGAAGTTGCTCCATCATCTGCAGGTTACAATTCTGTTGTAAAGGTTGGGTTTTTCGATAAATTTATCCAAATATCACCTGGTGCCCTCCCAGCGCAACCTGTTCATAGGTGCGGTACTGGATACAACTGTATGTCGGGCATTTCCTCCTCCACAACGAATTCGTGACATACAGGAAATGATTCCTTTATTTCACAATGGAGCGGTCGTTCCAGCCCTGAAGGTCCTTTTGTCTGCTCTGTCTGATGGCTTCTTGCATTCTGTTGGTCAACCATGCACGCTGGCATATGAGGGCGCTCCAGTGGTGCCTCCGCAGGCAGTGGTATCAACACAACGGAGATCTCAGGGAGTCAGTGAGGAGCTCCATAGCATCTGTCTTGGTGGAAGGCAATCTGTCTCAAGGAAAGCCTTTTCAGCTACCTCCCTTGGTGGCCACAGTGATAACGGATGCATCCACTTTAGGGTGGGGTGCTCATCTGGGGGATCTGGAGATCAAGGGTCTTTGGTCTCCAGAGGAAAGGTTGCTTCACATCAACCTTCTAGAGTTACGGGCAATACATTTGGTACTCAAGGCCTTCCTTCCTTCCCTTCACTGTCAGTCGGTGCAATTCCTGACGGACAACACGACCGCGATGTGGTATGTAAACAAGCAGGGAGGAGTAGGGTCGCATTGCCTCTGCAAAAAGGCTCTGCTTCTATGGTCCTGGGTTCAGGATCATCAGATTTGTCTGATGGCAAATCATCTGGCCGGGGTTCTGAACGGGCGTGCAGACTCAGTTGGCAGTTCTCAGCCGACTACGAGTGGAGGCTTCACCCGGAGGTGGTTCGTCAAGTCTTTCGGATGCGGGGGACTCCTCTGGTGGACCTGTTTGCTACTCACGAGAATGCTCACTGCCCGTCATTCTGCAGTCTCCAGTTTCTGATGCAAAGAGCTCTGGGAGATGCGTTTCAGTTGAGTTGGGACTCTCAACTCCTTTACGCGTTTCCTCCCATACCCCTGATTCCTCGGGTTCTGAGGAAGATTCGCCAAGACCAGGCCCAAGTTATATTGATCGCCCGGATTGGCCAAGAAGGGTGTGGTACACAGATCTTCTCCACCTCTCCTTGTGCATGCTGCTCCGTCTCCCTCTAAGGGAAGATCTCCTCTCTCAGATGGAGGGGCAGGTCCTACACCTCCCACCTCCAGACCTTACACCTTCATGCCTTGAGATTGAACGGGGCAACCTGAATTCCTTTTCTCTTACATGATATGGTGCAAGTCATTTTATCGGCCAGGCGTGATTCCAGCAAATCTATTTATTCTTATAGATGGACTGTTTGTTTCTTGGTGTGGGGAGAAGTCCATTGACCCTTTGAAGACTAAATTGTCTGATATTCTTCAATTTGCACTCTTTGGCGCAGCAGGGTTTTGCTGTGGCTACGGTTAAGGGTTATCTTTCGACTTTGTCGGCTGTTCTCTCTGCCGGATCAGCCATCCTTATTTAAATTTCCTGTGGTCTTGAGTTTTTTAAAGGGTCTCCCGAATAAATATCCTTCTACTCCCTTTATTGTGCCTCAATGGGACTTGAACCTTGTGCTTACTTTTTTAATGGGTTCGCCTTTTGAGCCTTTGCATAAGTGACCCTTGAGACTGTTGTCTTTTAAAACGGTCTTCCTGATTGCGATTACCTCGGCAAGGAGGGTAAGTGAGCTTCAAGCTCTTGGTTCGAAGCCCCTTTCTTGACCATTCATGCGGAACGAATGGTACTCGGGACCAGGGCTGCTTGTCTGCCTAAGGTGGTAACTCCTTTCCATCTGGGACAGTCCATTACCCTACCTACCTTTTATCCTCCCCCTCATCCTTCCAAGGAGGAGGAGAGACTTCATCGCCTGGACCCTAAGAGGGCGGTGAGCTTCTACCTGGACCAGAGTTCAGAGTGGATAAGCAATTTGTGGGCTTCGTTGGTGCCAGAAGAGGCAAGGCGGTGCACAAGCGCACGCTGTCAAGATGGATTGTCTTGTGCATCAAGATATGCTACTATCTGGCGGGTAAGGAACCTCCTGAAGGTTTAAGAGCACATTCTACTAGAGCAAGGTCTGCTACATCTGCTCTGTCTAGGGGTGTGCCTGTAGAGGACATTTGTAGAGCGGCGACTTGGGCTTCCCTCCACACGTTCGCGAAGCATTACTGCTTGGATTCCGAAATGAGGAGGGACGGCCACTTTGCGCATTCTGTCCTCCAGGATTTTCTGGTATAGGGGAGTGGACACCCACCTCCGGGAGTGGGGACTGCTGTGGGGCTCTATTCACAAGGTGAAGAATCCTCTGGCAGATGTATCCATCAGAAGAACAAGTTACTTACCTTCGGTAACGCTTTTTCTGGTGGATACAGTATCTGCCTGTGGATTCCTCACTGACCCACCCTCCTCCTCGTTGTCCACTCTTCTATACCTGATTTTCTGTAATGTTAATATTTTATTGTCAAAGGAAATGTGTTATAATTGCTTTTCCTGCATGGACTACACACTGTGTGTTGTTTTGATTATTTGGTACTATGTACTTGGTGTGTATATTTGCTATTGTTCCATCCGTGTGCCTCGAAGGCACGGAAAAAAGGGCGGAACTGATGTCATCATGCCGATGTGGGCCTATTATGGAGTCAGTGACGTCAGCGATGACGTGCTTCTATGACGTGCTTCTATGACGTCGTCCACGTCGACACGAAGCTACAAAAGAATTTCCGAATGTTGCTGACGCAGGGGGATATTCACAAGGTGAGGAATCCACAGGCAGATACTGTATCCACCAGAAAAAGCGTTACTGAAGGTAAGTAACTTGTCCTTTTCACACCTGTCTTTTTTTTAAAAAAGGCCTAAAATTTAAACTATAACCAGTCTGCTGTTAGCACCCTTTAGAACACTCACAAGAGCAGCTGAGTCACTCAGATTTTTACCGCGTGTCGTGTGTAAAGGGAGTCTCCCTCAGCTCTGCTCAGTTTTTTTCTTCTCAAACAGCTTTTTAACCTTAAATATACTATGTCGAACAAGAAAGACCTTTTCTGTCCCTGCAAGACATTTAGGAGGAAAAGGGTTCATGTGGATGACCCGCATAGAGACTGTATCTACGGTCTCCATCCTCAACATGAGATATAACAGTCCAAAACCTGTCGCACTTTTTCATCTAAGACGTTAAGGGATAGAGGGCAGTCTACTCTTGTGGCTTCAGAAAACGAAGTCCCAGAAAACCTCTTCAGACTAAGACCGTGATGCATCTTCCAGGTCTCACAAAAGAGCCAGATCCCAGGAGGGTACGTCTGAGAAATTGAAGATCTCCCAACAGGCTAAAGACTCTCTGAAAAAAAAGGAGAAACACAGAAAAGTCTCCTCAGAGCCAACCTTATTTTTGCAATCGACTCCTGTCAAGGAGAAAAAAAGTTCTTCTGCCTCATCGTCAGATCTAGTCAAGCATAGATCCTCTCAGAAGTCCCTGTGAATGGCATCCTAATCCACGTTGATGCCACGGTTGTTGACAACTACCAGCCTCTTGTACTCGACAGTCGACTGGACCAACTATGTTGACAGTAGCCATTGGTGCTCCCATCTCGTTTATGAGAATTCTCCCATCCTCTAACATCTCTGCCACGCTAACGTAAGCTACGAGACCACTGACTGCAAAACTTTCAGCGACTGAGCCATTGACCTGGTCAATGATCCAGTCGACGTCTGACCAGTCTATGGTGGTCCCTTCGCTGACGGTCCTTTCCACGTTTACTTCTAAAGAAGATTACTCCATCCCTCTGACTATCTTTGACACCTCCATCTATGACTGTGCGCGTTACCCACCTTCTTATGAAAACAGAACTCCTTCTCCTGAGTTTGATAAATCGTTGGCGGTGTTAGAATCCCTTAAGGGACGTTTACATCAATGGGAAGGATTACAATATTGCACGGGTTACCAAATTTACAACTAAGTATGTGTCGGACCCAAGAGTATCATGAAAACATTGTATACACAATTTGTTTTTTTAAAAGTTTCATTCATTTATTTCAAAAGTTTAAAAATAATAACACATTTTTACATAAAAACATATACACATTTGTTTTTGCTGGTATTCAGCTATTTATAAAAAACCTTCAATATTTAAAAAAAATTAGTTTTGGCATTATTACGCAAATCTACATGAACATCATATTTATTAATCCATAAGCTGTCTTCGGAACAAACCCACCATCCACTAAGGGTAATTACATTTATCCTGATACTGCTTGCTACTCTGATTCAAGCATGTAAATCTATGAAGGATACCCCAATACTGGATTTGAAAATAAGTTACTTGCCTGTAACTGCTGTTATTCATTATTGGTATCTTTGATAGATTCACGTGCGACCCACCCTCCTACACGGAGAGGCTCCTCTTAGGGTTGGGATATTACTTACACTTGTGCTGGAAAATCTGAGCGGTTTCACCTCTCTTGGGAGCGTTCTAAAGGGTGCTAATAGCTGAGTGGTTATAGTTTAAACTTTGGTCCTTTTATAAAAAGGACATAGATGGGCTATTAAACTGATGGCCTAGGGCCATTATAGCCTATGCAGGGGTGTGGAATTTAATAAAACATCTACTTGGCCATGTGGCAGGTTACTTCATAAATCTACTTGTCCTGTTACAAAATCCACTATCCCTTTGCTGCCATGTACTGTGGCGATACATTATGGTAGTAATCTCATTATATAAGAACACTGATATAGCCTCTCTGATTATGCCAGGGCTCATACCATAGTAGTGTTTGAATACTTGCAATCCCCTTATGTTGCCACCTTTCTGCAGATCTACTTACTAGGGCTAAAATTAAGTGGTAAGCAATAGTTCCAGGGTTAGAATGCCCTTTTGAGTCTGTCCAAACCTACTAGCATGTTTTAAGGGTTTTCAGCAACTCTTTTCTAACCTATTACCATACTGAGAAATGTTGGCAATTTACTCCTGACAAACGCAGACGTAAACCTTCTTCCAGAGTTGGGGAAAAAAGTGGTCGGAGGGAAAGTAAACATGCAAACACTCTGATTTTTGCATGAGCAAATCTATATATGCAACTTTTGCTCATGCTAAAATGCAGTGCACAAATATTTTCTAGGTGTACTATTGCTTGTCCTACTTCTGTAAATTCTTGGGAATTCACGAAAGCCATATAGCTGCACTTAATTCAAGGGCATGTATAACGGGGGTGCACTTTTGAGACTTTCTTCAATAATTGGGCCCCTAATTTGGTCTGGCGTTGACCGTGACTGTTTGAGTTTATTCAAATACTGTGTCTCACTGTATCGTCTGACTTCACTGTGAGTGACAGCATTCTGCTTTTTCACAAGGAGCATATCTGCATACAAAGTAGTTTTGTTCAGTGCCAGTAACTACTGTGACTGTGTCCTTTTTGAGACCAAAAACGACTTTTGCCAATGTTTGTTATAATGGTGAGTGCCCGGCAGCTCCCACACCAATAATGTTTTACAAAAACCATGCCAAAACAAGTCACGCATTGACAAAACTAAAAAGCTGACCACCAATTTCAGACCTACTGGTTTTGCAAATGCTTGTTTATTTTTGTTTCTCATAAACTTGTTGAAACTGGTTACACTGATTTTCCTTGGTACTCCTTAGCACACGTTTTGTATCAAAGTACATAAATATACATGTGTTTCCACCATACATTAGTCATGCATTCAAAATAATTGTCATTCCTTTTGTTCAGGGTTGTTGAAGTTTTATTTCTGGAGACGTCACAGCCGACACTCCGGTTTCAACACGGATCTACTAATCTATATGCATGCAACCTCCCCATAAGAACCCCTTTGAGGGTTGGAAATATCACCTCAAAAAATAAAGAACGATTTTGTGGAGAATAGCCTCGAAAAAGTCGTGGGTTACATTCCCTAGAACGACGAAACACGTGTCGGCTGTGACGTCTCCAGAAATAAAACTTCAACAACAACCCTGAACAAAAGGAATGACAATTATTTTGAATGCATGACTAATGTATGGTGGAAACACATGTATATTTATGTACTTTGATACAAAACGTGTGCTAAGGAGTACCAAGCATCTTGTGGCCCTTGCCTAACTATAAGAAGAAAAGTGGTTCTCTTCTCCTTGTTGCACCGTATTGAGTTTTATAAAATCAGTTACCTAGAACTAGGAAAAGTGTACATTCCTCTGTGGCGCCAACACCTAGTAAATTACCACTAACCTAGTTGTTCGTAAAAGGTACACTGATTTTCCATTATGAATATTTTTGGGAAATACTAGCATGCATCAACAAGTTACTAAATTATTCTGCAAAGAAATTGTACCAAAATATTTTAGTGGTTTAGCGAAAAAAAAATTCTCCTTTCATTTTATATGAACATTTTATTTTGAAAGCAAAGAATCGTCAATCTTGCTTTCAAGCTTCTGCAGATATTTGCATCAAATCAGAAAGCATTCTGGGAGCATTATAGTAGCCTCATATTGCTGAACTTTGAAAAAGTGTGTACACATTTTAATACTGGAACCACTGCCAGTAATACAGTCAGAGCTTACAACATTAATTAGAGCGCTCACCCTAATAATAAAGGCTTTCAATTAATGCACCATGAATACAAGTTTGAACAGCATTAGCATATGGTCAAAAATATTACCTTAACTGCAGACTGTGCCCTTACCTGGTCCATTATGTGGTACTGCAAACTGGCAGCCAAATGGTGTGCGCTGCAGGGGGTTGGGCCTACTTGTCCCAAGGACAAAATACACATGAAAACTTGTTGCCCTTGACCCCAAACAATGTCCTGGGCTTCGGGCTATAGGAATTACACATCCCTGCCCATGATACTTTTACATACTGCTTTTTTATGATACAGTGGGACTCTCACTGCGGGGAATTCAAGTATGTGAATCTATGAAAGGTACTAATACTGTATAACTGCAAATACAGATAAATAACTTCTTTTCTTACTCTTCCTTTGACATGGCTGCATATGGAACTGAGGAATAGTTCCTGTCCCTAAAACCATAGATGCAAGTTAAGCTATTTATTCTAAAAATTATTGTTATTGAATAGATTAACAGATATTTGAACTGTTGTTCGATTTGTTGGTCAGTGCATATTTGTAAACGCAGTTTAACTGTTAGTTTGCGAACTTTGAGCTGAAAGAGTAGTAGCTAGCTTTTTATAGTGTCAGTGCTCCAGAGCAGCCTTGTTAGACTTCTTTCATTCAACTGCTCTTCATTGCTTGTCCCTCTTTGAAGCATTATTCAGGATGACTCTGCCATACGAATGCAACAAATAAAAGCAAAATGCTTCAGGGGTATAGATTTGAAAAACCTTTTTTAAAGAACGCAAATGACTTTCAGAAGAGATGGAGGCAGATCCCTTAGGTGACAAACTCTTGACTGCCCTAAAGCTGCATATGATAACTGATAAACTCAATTGAGAAATAGTCTACTTGCAAAATGTACTAGTGTCTGTTTTCATGTTCTTCTCTCCAGCAGGTAATTGCAACAAGACTGGTATTTCTAGTAGTTGCTAATGCAAGAGTCCACACTGTTCTAGAATTCCTGCATTCAGATGCTTCTCTTGATTTTGTGTAGAAACCGCTTTAATGTTCTGCATCTCTTTTGTTCCTTCAGTGTCACTCTGAAGCTCTGTGAGAAGTTGGCCTGATGTGCAGTGCTCACTATTCTAGTGATCACTATATATCAGTCCAAACAACCCTTATTGATGATTGGTTGTAAGTCAACCTTATAGACCAGCTATCCTAGTAGCATGGATACGAGCAGTCTAAGGCTAAGACTCTAGAGGGCGTGTTAAGCCAGCTGTTTTACCATCACATTACCCCTTGAACACCCAGTGAAAGGACACCACACAAGTGTTATGAAAATAAACAATGTATTTATTAGAATCACAACAACCCTGTACTCTTTATGAGGACAGGGTGCTAGGCACACAACAAAACTCTTACGAAAATACTTTTAAGTTAGCACGTTACACAAATGCCCGAGGGGCACGAAAAACCATATACACTAAAAGTGGAATGCGAATTACTAGCAGGTAAGTAACAGTTCTAATAGGCTTTGGAATCGCTAGGACTGGACTAGGGAATCGTTAGATTACTACTAGGAGGCCCAGGGGACTCGGGTGCAGAGTGTGCACTCTCACGCGGGATGCGGGACAAAGTATATGGAGGCTAGTAAAGGCAAAGTTAGTGTTCACGGGCGAACCCGACCTGGTAGGAAGAAAATGACAGTGGATCCTGACCCTTGGATAGTGAGGCTATGCTGGGACACCGGAGTGCCGAAGTTACCTAGCCCAGGGGCTGCAGCTGCATAGGTCTGAAAAGACGTCGGGGATCTCGTTGCCGGACCGGGAGCCTGGAAGGAAGAAGTTGCTGGCAGGCGACCAGTGAAGGAAAGTTCGATGGATCCAAGCCTGGATCAAGGAAGAAGAAACCTGAAAGCAGAGGGGACCAAGTTCTTGAATCACTAGCCAGTGATTAAGTGGGCACCAGGATGGCACCGGGCGAAGTCACCGCAGTCAGGTGAGTGGGCGCTGCTGGGCTCTGCAGTCTCTCGGACCAGGAGGCGTTGTCGGCGACCAGGATGGAGGTGCGAGCTGTCCCACGGAGGATGAAGTCGTTGGCGTCGAAGTTACCCAGGATTGGGCAACAAGCCTTGGCTAATTCAAGCCCACGCGGTGGACTCAAAATGGCGTCTTGAGTGGACCAGGAGGGTCCGGGGTGCTCCTCTTCTGGAAGGGAGCAAGGGCCAGTCTGGAGCAACCAGACCAGCAGCAGAAATGTCGTCGGGCGTCGTCAGGAAGGCCACAAGCCAGCGGGCTAGTAGCCAAACAACGCGGTGAGCAGTAAAAAGCAGAAGGGCCCCACGCAGATCGTGGAGATGCTGGGGGGCTGCTCTTCGGTGCTGGAGCTGCTCAGGGTGGGGGCTTCTCGGACCCCAAAGCACTCACCAGGAAATTACTCGGTGGGCTTGCTGTGCAGAAGTCGTGCAGTCTTGGCGATGGCCGGTCCCTCGAGGTCTCGTCGCACCCACGGTTCTCAGCTGGGCTGTAGAGGTGGGTAGAGGTCAGAGGTGCCAGGGAAGCCGGGTCTCGTCGAGCTGGGCAGTCGGATTCCGGAGGAAGGACGTGCAGCGGACCGCAGTGTTCTTAGATGGTGCCTGCGGATGCAGGGTGACTACTCCTTAGCCACAAGGGAGAATCTTGAGGAAGAAATCGTGAAGTCCTTTCGTGGAAAGTGGTATCTTGATTCCAAAGATGATCTGATTTGGAAGGGGGCCAGTCTCTACCTTTATCTGGGAAAAAGGGGCTGGCACGCGACTAGGTCCTGCCCTATGGGTGGGACCAGGAGGGGGGTGGTTACACCCACTTCCTTGGCGGGCTTTTCCCCAGCACAGGGTCTGGAGTGACCCTGGAACTGGTTCCAGCCAGCCTATGCACAGTGAGCACCGGGGTGCCACGTGCAGTCACCTTCCTCTAAAGCCCTGCCTACCTACAATACACAAAACCCTGTCTGGGACGGTGCTGGCACCGCCCCTGGCAGGAAACCCTTTGTCCTTATCTCCTGCTCTGGGAGGACTCCCAGCAGCAGGAGGGCAGACTTGTGTCTCGGTGGCAGCATCCATTTTGTGGATGCTAAGGCTCTGTCTGACTTTTAACCGGGTTATAGGTTACAGGCATGTCGTGTCCCTCTAGAAGGGTGGAATGCTAACCCCGTCGCCAGAATTGGCGAGGGGTTAGTATTCCAATTCGTATGACACCTTACTCGACATGTTTTGATAAAGCGATACCAGAGTTGGCACATAACCGCGAGGATTATAATGCACTTAAGAGTATATGGTATGCGATATCATGGAAACGGCTAAGGGATAGATCCCGAAAGCCGCAGACAGGCTCAGCTCTTGCCAGAGCACCATCTCACACGATTCCAAGCACTCTGCCTTCAGGATTGTTAAGGCCTGCCATAGGAGTGACTGATAGGAGATCTGTGTGTCCATTTTAGGGTTAGATATAGGTATACTATATCTAAAGCAAAGGGTGAGTACACCACCTTGCCCCAGCTGTCGTGCAGCCAGTTGTGTCAGTTTTAGTTAGTCAATCCAGGGGTGGCATAATACATGCTTCAGCCCCTGGGAGACTTCTGGGTACCTCAGCCCTGGGTACAGGGACTTGGAGAGGGCCCAGTGCCAATTCAGTACCTGAGTACAATTTGGATAGAGAGAACAGCTAGGCTGTGGGTCTGATTAGCAGGCCCACAGCCAGGGAAAGTCGTAAACCAGTGCAGCAAAAAGCAAAAATCTGGGTGATCATAGGATTGCAGACCCTACTCTCCTACATGACCCCCCCCCAAACTTTGGGACAATAAACTAACCTTGACCAGGTGAGTCTTCTTGCTCTAAGTGGAAATACCTGGAGAGCCCATCAGCATTGCTGTGATCAGTCCCAGGTCTATGCTCCACTGTAAAATCCATCCCCTGTAGGGAAATGGACCACCTAAGCAGTTTGGGGTTTTCACCCTTCATCTGATTTAGCCACAAGAGGGGCTTATGGTCTGTCTGAATGGTGAAGTGAGTGCCAAACAAGTAGGCCCTCAGCTTCTTCAGGGCCCAGACCACAGCAAAGGCCTCCCTCTCAATGGCTGACCAATTTTTCTCTCTGGGTGTCAACCTTCTACTAATGAAAGCAATAGGCTGATCATTACCATCAAAATTCAGTTGAGACAGAACAGCTCCCACACCCAACTCAGAAGCATCTGTTTGGACAATGAATGGCTTGGAGTAATCTGGACTCTTGAGGATAGGTGCTGTGCACATGGCCTGCTTTAGGTCATTGAATGCTTTCTGACAGCTTGCTGTCCACTGAACTTTCTTTGGCATCTTTTTGCTTGTCAGGTCATTAAGGGGGGTCACTATGGACCCATAATTTCTGACAAACTTCCTATAGTACCCAGTCAGGCCCAAGAAAGCTCGAACCTGAGTCTGGGTGATTGGAGGAGTCCAGTCCTTGATGGCCTGTATCTTATTCTCCAGTGGCTGAACCTGGCCTCCACCTACAAGGTGGCCCAGGTATACAACCTGTGACTGCCCTATCTGGCACTTGGTGGCCTTGATAGTGAGGCCTGCCTTTTGCAGGGCCTCTAACACTTTCCTCAGGTGGACCAGGTGATCCTCCCAGGTGGAGCTAAAGACAGCAATATCGTCAAGATAAGCTGCACAGAAGTCATCCAGCCCAGTGAGGACTTGATTCACCAACCTTTGGAAGGTGGCAGGTGCATTTTTCAGTCCAAAGGGCATTACCACAAATTGATAATGCCCTCCAGGGGTAGAAAATGCTGTCTTAGGTTTGGCTTCCTCAGCTAACCTGATTTGCCAATACCCAGCTGTCAAATCAAATGTGCTTAAGAAGTTGGCAGAAGCCAATCTATCTATAAGCTCATCTGCTCTTGGTATTGGGTGGGCATCAGTCTTAGTGACTGCATTGAGGCCTCTGTAGTCTACGCAAAACCTCATCTCTCTCTTACCACCCTGGGTGTGAGGCTTTGGCACTAGAACTACTGGGCTAGCCCAAGGGCTATCAGAGGGCTCAATGACTCCCAGTTCCAACATTTTCTGCACTTCAGTTTTGATGCAGTCTCTAACATGATCAGGCTGCCTGTAGATTTTACTCTTGACAGGCAGACTGTCTCCAGTGTCAACATCATGGGTACACCAATCAGTTTGGCTGGGTGTCAGAGAGAACATATGTCGAAAGGATTGCAGAACTTGCCTGCAATCCTGTTGCTGATGTTCAGTGAGGCTGCCACAAAAGACAACACCATCAACTGACCCATCATCAGGATTCTGAGTGAGCAGGTCTGGGAGGGGGTCACTCTCTTCCTCCTGTCCCTCATCTGTGGCCATGAGCAAGCTCATGTCCTTCCTGTCAACATATGCCTTGAGCCTGTTAACATGGAGCACTCTGAGAGGGCTCCTGGGAGTTCCAAGGTCCACCAAGTAGGTAACCTCTCCCTTTTGCTCAATGATGGTGTGGGGCCCAGACCATTTGTCTTTCAGAGCTGCTGGGGCCACTGGCTCCAGCACCCACACCTTCTGTCCTGGCTGGTACACAGTCAGTACAGCCTTTTGGTCATGCCAAGCTTTTTGAAGTTCCTGGCTGGCCTCAAGGTTTTTAGATGCCTTTTCCATATACTCAGCCATCCTGGAGCGGAGACCAAGTACATAGTCCACTATGTTGGTTGCAGGCTTTTTGAGAGGTCTCTCCCATCCTTCCTTCACCAAACACAGGGGTCCCCTTACAGGATGCCCATACAGAAGCTCAAAAGGGCTGTAGCCAACCCCCTTCTGTGGGACCTCTCTGTAAGCAAACAAGAGGCAGGGGATCAGGACATCCCATCTTCTCCTAAGAGGTTCAGGTAGTCCATGAATCATCCCTTTCAGGGTCCTGTTGAATCTCTCAACAAGCCCATTGCATTGTGGATGATAGGGTGTGGTGAACTTGTAGTTCACACCACACTCTTTCCACATGGCAGTCAGATATCCTGACATGAAGTTTGTACCTCTGTCAGAAACGACCTCCTTAGGGAAACCCACTCTGGAGAACACTCCAACTAGGGCTCTTGCCACTACAGGGGCTGTAGTGGTCCTAAGGGGAATAGCCTCAGGATACCTGGTGGCATGGTCCACCACCACCAGTATAAACTTGTGTCCTGATGCTGTCTGGGGTTCCATTGGACCAACAATGTCAATCCCCACTCTTTCAAAGGGAACCCCCACCACAGGTAGTGGTATGAGGGGGGCCTTTGTTGTGCCACCTGACTTACCACTGGCTTGGCAAGTGACACATGAGCGACAAAACTCCTTGGTATTCTCATTCATATGGGGCCAGTGAAAGTGTGAGACAAGCCTGTCCCAAGTCTTTGTCTGACCTAAATGACCTGCAAGGGGAATCTCATGGGCCAAGGTGAGAAGGAAACCTCTCAGAGACAAGGGGATGACCAGCCTCCTGGTTGCACCAGGCTTGGGGTCTCTTGACTCAGAGTACAGGAGTCCATCTTCCCAGTATACCCTGTGGGCACCTGTGGCATTCCCTGCAGCCTCAGCAGCAGCCTGCTGTCTGAGGGGTTCAAGGGAAGGGCAGCTCAACTGTTCCTTCCCCAGGTCTGCTCTGGAGGGTCCCCCTGAGCCCAGAAACTCAACTTGATCAAGTTCAAGCTCTTTAGGCTCAGTTTCCCTCAGCTCTTCTAGATCAGCCTCCTCAGAGACTTGATCCTCAACCTGGGGCAAGGGGGAAGGCAAAGCCTTACCCTTACTGCTCTTCTTCTTGGGAGGTGTCTGGTCCATAATTTCAGGATCCAGCACCTGTTCAGTGGGGCATCTTCTGGCCTGTGACCTAGTCACAGCAAGCACATGTGCTGGCAAGCCTAACATCTCCATGTGAGTCCTCTGCTCCACTTCTGACCATTGTGATGACTCCAAATCATTGCCCAACAAACAATCAACTGGGAGGTCTGAACTGACTACAACTTTCTTTTGTCCCTTCACTCCACCCCAGGAGAAAGCTACAATTGCCACACTATGACTAGTAGTGACATTGCTGGCATTGGTCACCAGGAAATCAGTACCTGGCATGATCTGTCCAGGGTCCACAAAGTTAGGTGTCACCATGGTGACACTGGCACAAGTGTCCCTATAGGCCTGAGCCATTTTGCCATTAATCAAAGGTGTCTGCCTGTATTTGCCCAAAGTATTGGGACTTATTTCAGGGGACATATCCATATCCCCTGTACAGACAAGGACAGCCTGAGTGAGTGTGCCAACTAAGTTGTCAGACCCCTCAGTACCCAAGGTTAACCCAACTAATGCCTTGGGAGTGACACTACCACTACTGACTGTACTAGGGGGTGCAGTTGCTTTAGGAGCTGTAGTGGTAGGAGTTTGTCCTCCTCCTCTTTTGGTGCACTCACTAAACCAGTGAGATTTACTTTTGCAGTACTGGCACCACCTTTTTGACTGGCCTTCTTGAGTCTTCTTCTTCTGGGAAGCCTGACCCCCACCCTCTTTGGTTTGTTGGGGACCTGGGGAAGACTTCTGGTCATTTTGCTCATTCTTAACATTACCCTTCTGGTCTGCTTTCTTCTGACCACCCTGGTTCTGGTTCTGGTTCTGCTTGATCCTTGTCCTGACCCATTTGTCTGCCTTCTTTCCCAATTCTTGGGTAGAGGTCAGATCTGAATCAACAAGGTGCTGGTGCAGCAACTGGTTCTGACAATTGTTTAAAATTTGTTCTCTCATCATTAGATTATACAATCCTGTGTAATCTGTAACCTTGCTACCCAGCAACCAGCCCTCCAAAGCCTTAGTGGCACAATCCACAAAATCAGACCAGTCCTGAGACTGAGTTTTCTGGGTGTCTCTGAACAGCAACCTGTACTGCTCAGTGGTTAAACCAAACCCATCAACCAGTGTATTCTTCAGGACCTGGTAATTGTTAGCATCCTCCACCCTTGTAGTGAGGAGCTTATCTCTACCTTTACCATCAAAGGAGAGCCACAGTATAGCTGCCCACTGACTCTGGGGAATGTTCTGCACAGTGCAGGCCCTCTCCAGAGCAGCCATCCATTTCTGGATGTCATCCCCTTGCTTAAAGGGGGGCACTATTTTAGTCAGGTGTTTAGTATCTAAACCCTTCTCTCTATCTCTTGGGAGATTGCTGCCACCAGTGGGAGCTAGCCCACTCATCTGCTGCTCTCTTGCCAGGGCAAGCTTCCCTTTGGCCAGGGCAATTTCTTCCCTTTCAATCCTCAGTTCAGCTTGTCTCATCCTAGCCTCATGCTCCTTTCTCTGAGGGGAAGTAAATCTCCTCTGTGGAGGATTCCTTCTCCCCTGAGAAGAGGCATTAGAGTGCAGAGATCTATTGGAGTCCCTAGAAAGAGATCTATCTCTCCTAACTCCAAGGTTAGGCCCACTTCGGGTTAGTACTGGGGGGCCCCCAGATCCTAGCCCAAGTAAGTCTAAGTTGGTCCTAGTTAGCCTTCTGACTACCTCAAGACCCTTGTCTACCTCATCCCCAGAGAGTACCTCCTCATCCTCCTCCTCAACTGCTGAATCAGTGTTGGGGAGGTCTGGATCCCCAGAGGTTCCCTCTAAGGCTGGCATGCTCTCATGTAACTGAGAGAGCTTTCTGGCATCATATGTCTCTAAGAGACCTATCAGAAAGGGAAGGGTGGGGTTAGACCCCTGCTTCAGTTTCCTGGAGACACAGAGTTGCCTCATCTCCTGAAAATTGAGAGCTGCATATCTTGAAGTGACCTGTGGAGGGTCAACACTGACCAGGGGAGTCTCAGTAGAGTCCCCCTGAGTCGACCTGCTTTTCTAGTGAGGTGTAAGTGGTGCACTTACCTACACTATATGTTTGCCTACTGATCCCTTGCTAGAGTTGTAGTTTAGGGTGTGCTAGGCCCTAGGAGCTACAACAGCTGGTTCAGTAGAACTCAGAGTATTCTAAGCTAAGTTATATGTACCTTTAGTACTTATGTGATCTTTCACAAGATATTCTTAGGGCATGTGTGGTAAAACAACAGCAAGCTCAAATCCCAACCGCTGCTCACCAATGTGAGAAGTTGGCCTGATGTGCAGTGCTCACTATTCTAGTGATCACTATATATCAGTCCAAACAACCCTTATTGATGATTGGTTGTAAGTCAACCTTATAGACCAGCTATCCTAGTAGCATGGATACGAGCAGTCTAAGGCTAAGACTCTAGAGGGCGTGTTAAGCCAGCTGTTTTACCATCACATTACCCCTTGAACACCCAGTGAAAGGACACCACACAAGTGTTATGAAAATAAACAATGTATTTATTAGAATCACAACAACCCTGTACTCTTTATGAGGACAGGGTGCTAGGCACACAACAAAACTCTTACGAAAATACTTTTAAGTTAGCACGTTACACAAATGCCCGAGGGGCACGAAAAACCATATACACTAAAAGTGGAATGCGAATTACTAGCAGGTAAGTAACAGTTCTAATAGGCTTTGGAATCGCTAGGACTGGACTAGGGAATCGTTAGATTACTACTAGGAGGCCCAGGGGACTCGGGTGCAGAGTGTGCACTCTCACGCGGGATGCGGGACAAAGTATATGGAGGCTAGTAAAGGCAAAGTTAGTGTTCACGGGCGAACCCGACCTGGTAGGAAGAAAATGACAGTGGATCCTGACCCTTGGATAGTGAGGCTATGCTGGGACACCGGAGTGCCGAAGTTACCTAGCCCAGGGGCTGCAGCTGCATAGGTCTGAAAAGACGTCGGGGATCTCGTTGCCGGACCGGGAGCCTGGAAGGAAGAAGTTGCTGGCAGGCGACCAGTGAAGGAAAGTTCGATGGATCCAAGCCTGGATCAAGGAAGAAGAAACCTGAAAGCAGAGGGGACCAAGTTCTTGAATCACTAGCCAGTGATTAAGTGGGCACCAGGATGGCACCGGGCGAAGTCACCGCAGTCAGGTGAGTGGGCGCTGCTGGGCTCTGCAGTCTCTCGGACCAGGAGGCGTTGTCGGCGACCAGGATGGAGGTGCGAGCTGTCCCACGGAGGATGAAGTCGTTGGCGTCGAAGTTACCCAGGATTGGGCAACAAGCCTTGGCTAATTCAAGCCCACGCGGTGGACTCAAAATGGCGTCTTGAGTGGACCAGGAGGGTCCGGGGTGCTCCTCTTCTGGAAGGGAGCAAGGGCCAGTCTGGAGCAACCAGACCAGCAGCAGAAATGTCGTCGGGCGTCGTCAGGAAGGCCACAAGCCAGCGGGCTAGTAGCCAAACAACGCGGTGAGCAGTAAAAAGCAGAAGGGCCCCACGCAGATCGTGGAGATGCTGGGGGGCTGCTCTTCGGTGCTGGAGCTGCTCAGGGTGGGGGCTTCTCGGACCCCAAAGCACTCACCAGGAAATTACTCGGTGGGCTTGCTGTGCAGAAGTCGTGCAGTCTTGGCGATGGCCGGTCCCTCGAGGTCTCGTCGCACCCACGGTTCTCAGCTGGGCTGTAGAGGTGGGTAGAGGTCAGAGGTGCCAGGGAAGCCGGGTCTCGTCGAGCTGGGCAGTCGGATTCCGGAGGAAGGACGTGCAGCGGACCGCAGTGTTCTTAGATGGTGCCTGCGGATGCAGGGTGACTACTCCTTAGCCACAAGGGAGAATCTTGAGGAAGAAATCGTGAAGTCCTTTCGTGGAAAGTGGTATCTTGATTCCAAAGATGATCTGATTTGGAAGGGGGCCAGTCTCTACCTTTATCTGGGAAAAAGGGGCTGGCACGCGACTAGGTCCTGCCCTATGGGTGGGACCAGGAGGGGGGTGGTTACACCCACTTCCTTGGCGGGCTTTTCCCCAGCACAGGGTCTGGAGTGACCCTGGAACTGGTTCCAGCCAGCCTATGCACAGTGAGCACCGGGGTGCCACGTGCAGTCACCTTCCTCTAAAGCCCTGCCTACCTACAATACACAAAACCCTGTCTGGGACGGTGCTGGCACCGCCCCTGGCAGGAAACCCTTTGTCCTTATCTCCTGCTCTGGGAGGACTCCCAGCAGCAGGAGGGCAGACTTGTGTCTCGGTGGCAGCATCCATTTTGTGGATGCTAAGGCTCTGTCTGACTTTTAACCGGGTTATAGGTTACAGGCATGTCGTGTCCCTCTAGAAGGGTGGAATGCTAACCCCGTCGCCAGAATTGGCGAGGGGTTAGTATTCCAATTCGTATGACACCTTACTCGACATGTTTTGATAAAGCGATACCAGAGTTGGCACATAACCGCGAGGATTATAATGCACTTAAGAGTATATGGTATGCGATATCATGGAAACGGCTAAGGGATAGATCCCGAAAGCCGCAGACAGGCTCAGCTCTTGCCAGAGCACCATCTCACACGATTCCAAGCACTCTGCCTTCAGGATTGTTAAGGCCTGCCATAGGAGTGACTGATAGGAGATCTGTGTGTCCATTTTAGGGTTAGATATAGGTATACTATATCTAAAGCAAAGGGTGAGTACACCACCTTGCCCCAGCTGTCGTGCAGCCAGTTGTGTCAGTTTTAGTTAGTCAATCCAGGGGTGGCATAATACATGCTTCAGCCCCTGGGAGACTTCTGGGTACCTCAGCCCTGGGTACAGGGACTTGGAGAGGGCCCAGTGCCAATTCAGTACCTGAGTACAATTTGGATAGAGAGAACAGCTAGGCTGTGGGTCTGATTAGCAGGCCCACAGCCAGGGAAAGTCGTAAACCAGTGC
The DNA here is from genome assembly GCF_964261635.1 of Lissotriton helveticus. Lineage (NCBI taxonomy): Eukaryota > Metazoa > Chordata > Amphibia > Caudata > Salamandridae > Lissotriton > Lissotriton helveticus. The sequence goes on from NC_136063.1 coordinate 296,327,289, forward strand.
AGCAAAAAGCAAAAATCTGGGTGATCATAGGATTGCAGACCCTACTCTCCTACAAGCTCTCACACCCATTGCCTCCTAGAACATACAGTTCATGAAATAGCAGATCACGGTCTATTTATCAGAGTATTTTTAGAGCTATGGCACTGGGCCTTGGTCTTTTGATGCAGTGTGGATCTGTGACACTAGAATAACCCCAGAATGCTTATTTGGATCTTAATCTTCTTCCTAATCCAGTCAAATATGCGTGGGGCTTCTGGGGAAATCCAGAAAGGATGAACACATAAGATGATGTATCTTTGTTAGAGTCAAGTTTTTTTCCTCCACTAAATTGGACTAGCCAAAGCATATTTCCCCTATCTATTTCCAGGATGATGTCCTCGGGTTAGCAGTCTAAATTTGGGGGGAGGCCTTGATCCTTTCATGCAGTGGTTGAGACGTAGTTCACTTTCCCTCTACAGTATAGTGTACCGTTCTGCTTCTCCTTCTGCCCATATATGGATTCTACAGTCCTGTTCGAGAAGAATGTCAAAGATTTCTTTCTCTGCCCATCTCAACTAATGGATGATTAATGTACCAGAATTCTTCTCTGTACGAAAGTGCCTCTTTTTAGGGCTCTCCCCTCGTGATGCGTTGCGCAGCAGTGCTCGCGCAGGCGCGCCATTTTGTCTGGGGTTTGAAAACTGACCCTGGAATCGCACACGCTCGTGCATGTGCTTTTCCTGTTGGGTTCCACTATTGGGCTTTGCGTGCGTGTTTTTTTTAAACAGAGCACGCATTAGTCCAAAGGTGTGGCGCATTTCTCCGCCCATGGCCTATTGGTGTCCGTTATGCGCACCAAAGCCCATATGTCTTCAATTATCATGCCCAGACACGAGTGCGATAATTGAAGACACATGGCTGGCAGTGGCGCGTGCGCACCACTCGTGGGCGTTTTTTGCATTTTTTTTTTTTTACATTAGCGATCGCTATATGAAAGAAACCAGTTAGTGTTAGATTACTTACCTTAGAATATCCCCAGTCGTCAGACTGAAGCCGGAACGTTTTACGTAGCAGTACCCCTGTGCGTCGGTAGGTGCCGTCTGCGGCTCCGCGTCCTTTGTCGGCGTCGTTGGCGCTGGGATAACGTAGTCTAAGTACTTAGACGCTGTCCTCGCGCGCTGACGTCAGTTCTTTTTTCCGCGCCAGCAAGAGCAGATCCGGAAAAAGCAGTTCTTCTTAGTCACTTTTTGACTAAACTTTTTCGATCTCTTTTGATTTTTTAAGTCTTTAAGACTCTCGGTGCCGATAGGGATGCCCGGGTTCAAGCCCTATGCCGATTGTAGCCGACTGATGTTGGTTACCGCCCCCCACCGTCGGTGCCTCTATTGCCTTGGGGCCGACCACGATGACAAGTCGTGCCCCGACTGCTGGGCATTGACGTCGAAGGCTAGGCGGGAGCGGTCCCGTAAGCGCCTCGAGCTCCGGCAGTCGGCCCCGCGCCATTCACGGTCCCGGTCCAGGAGCGGGTCGAGGGACCGGTCGCGGGGCCACAGTTATCGCAGCTCGGCGAGTTGTCACCATTCAGCGGGCTCCAAGTCCTCAGGTAAGAGGCACAAGAGGTCGAAGAGACTAAATCGCTCTTCTGACTCCCCTCGACGCGGCTGGGGGTTCGGGCGACACCGCCCACGTGGCTCTGCCGGAGCCGCAGGCGTCGCAGCCAGCTCCATACCTGCTGGTCCCTGGGCTGAACGCGACGCCGGAGGAAATCGACGCCTTATACACAGCTCCCTCCGCTTGGAGAGAGACTCTCCGGTGCTCAGCATGCAAATTGCAATGAAGTCTAAAGGTTTAAACCAGTTCACGCAAAAGTTAAATCCACAAATTAGAAAGGTTGCTCCAGTTTATTAATCCATACTCATTAGTTTTATGAGCAGTTATAGATTGCTTGAAACGCAGATTCAAGGTACACAATCCATGAAAGGTATCATCCAACATTAACACTCCCAATGCATTTCGGGCTAGTGCGTAGCCCTTCCTCAGGGGAATGCTCTACAAACATAAAGAAAACATCATGCTGTCACTGATAGGTTCATCCACATCAATAAAACTAATAAACAATGTCTGACAATATGCGGTGCCCTCATATAGACAAAAAAGCATAATATACGATAGCGTTGCCCCATGTAGAAAACCAAGGAGTGATATCTGATTACTGCCGAGTGACGGTGAGACAGTGACATGCCGGACCGCGCTCGAACAAAAAGCGCTACTACGAGAAAACGAGACTCGCTAAAACCAATGTGCTCAAAGGACAAGTAACTGAGCTATGAGAAAAGTGCCCACACCCTAAGTGAACAAAAGGTGGTAACTCGCGATGTTAAAAGAGATATGTACATCAATGTGCCGGGATTCCAAGTTTAAGCAAGGACATGAGACCGAGTGAGCGACCCGTTGGGTCAAGAAGTGAAAACGCAAGCGCGTTAGCAACCGTCCTCTGTAGAGGTACTTACATAAAGAAGTGCTTGGATACTCTCAATCTATGACCTGTTCAAAGCCGGTACCAACGGAGGTCTGAGACTGATAATGGAACGCGCGGCTGGGAGAGTGAAAATAGACGAGGGACTACGAAATGTGAGGGAAGTGAGCGCCATGTTGAAAGGGTGAAAAGAAAAAAGAAAGCAAAACAAATGAACACAGAAAAGCTCCCAAGAATGTCACCACTAGTGAACAGTCTGTGTGTGCGAAAACAAAAGCTGATAGCGAAAATCTGGCAACACAACAAATGAGAAAATGTATACATAAGATGTTGCCGTTCATAAAAATAATACATGATATAAGTTGCACAACAAATAGCCAGTAATGCAAAGTCTATAAGTAACATAGGAATTCCATCCTGTCATTTAATCCGTGTGGCTGCATCGTCGCCGTATAGCGGATCCAAAAGTTCTCTCTTCAATAACGTGTTTTTGTTGTCATGTGTAGGTATCACTTGCTCCAATATGAGAAATTTCAATTGGGCTACTGTATGTTTTTGTTCCAGAAAATGTGCCGCTACTGTAGATTTTATATTCCCAGTTCTTATGTTGCTTTTATGTTCCAACAGTCTCACTCTTATTTTTCTTTCTGTATGACCAATGTAACACTTCCCGCAGGGACATTTCAGCATGTAAAATACATTGGCAGAATTGCACATAGCGTTGACTCTCAATTTGATGGGTTGACCCTTCATGGGATGCTTAGTGACATTACCTAATATGCAATTATTGCAATTGCTGCAATTGTAACAGGGTCGAAGTCCTTTGAATGTTTCTGGTGTATGCTGTTCCTTGGGTTTAGACAACATTTCTTTCAGATTACGTCCCCTCGTGTATGCAAACAATGGTGGTTCTGCAAAGGCTCCCCGAAAGTCAGGTTACAAGCTGAGTAAAGACCAATGTTTTAAGATGATGGTTCTGAATAGATTACTCATCACGGTGTACTTGGACACCACCACCATCATCCTGGAATTTTCAGTTTTTGCTCTAACCTGCAAAAGTTCTTCACGTTTCATATTCCCACATCGGTTAACAGCCTTATCCAACGTTTTTTGGGGATATCCTCGTTTTCTGAATCTTTCCACCATGTGAGATATTTCTTCTTGACACACATTATCAGAGGAGACGATGCGTTTCACACGCATCAACTGTGAAAGGGGTAGGTTCTGTTTCAACCCAGGTCGATGGAAACTTTGGTAATGCAAGATAGAATTACGATCGGTGGGTTTGCGGAATATGGTGGTTATTTTTCCAGCTTGTCGTTGGATCTTCACATCTAAAAAGTGAATACACTCTCTATCAAGAGTCCATGTGAACTGTACTCTATCATTAACTCCATTCCATGATCTTAAAAAATCCAAAAGAGCATTCTCTGTTCCAGCCCATAAGATGAAAATATCATCAATAAATCTTAGATAAAGTTTACCAAGATTTAGCCATGAGGGTTGACTCAAAATGTGAGCTTCTTCGAAGGATTTCATAAATATATTAACGTACGACGGTGCCGCACAATTTCCCATGGCGGTCCCGCACAACTGATGAAACCATTTGTCAAACACAGTAAAGTAACTGTGGTATAGGGTGAATACCATCAGTTCCATGAGTAATACCTGCAAGTCAGCATCTAAATCCGAATTGGATAGCTCATTTTCCACAGCTGTGATCCCAAGGTCATGTGGTATAGAAGTGTACAGTGAACAAACGTCCACTGTGCACATTAACAATTCCTGATCTTCCAACAAATCTGAAACTTGATTCAATTTAATCAAAAAGTCGGTGGTATCCCGGACATGTGACCTGGTATTCAAAACAAATGGTTGAAAATACCTATCCAAAAACTTGCCAATCGTTTCATGGATGCTACCTTTTGTCGAGACGATGGGTCTTAATGGTGGTCTCGTAGGGTGCTTCGACGCCTTCCCAATGGCCATGAGGTCGCTCTCTCCTCCGTCTGGTCCCGCAGTGGTGCCTTCGGGCTCTGGGGGCCCAAGCGGGCCAGGGGCGTCGGCCCCGGGGCCGTCAGGTGCTTCGGTCCGGCGGCGACTTCGGTCCTGAAGCCGCAGGGCCCCACTGGATCCGGATGCGGGTCGCTGCTGGTCGACCTTACGACCCCGCCGGTGCCTACCCCCTGGGTGTCGCCCTCGACGCCGTCTCCGGTCCCTCCCTCGGTCCAGATCCGGCGTCGCTCGACGATGAATTCAACGCCGGGAGAAGAGCAATTCTTCTATGATCCGGCCCCATCCTTTGCACCTGAATTTCAGGAGATGGAGGGTGAGGAGGATTGGGAGGGGTCTGAGGACCCTCTGGCACGGGAGTGCCGGTCGTATCAGGACTGGGCAGAGTAACTAGGGGAGGCCAGTGGTCTGGACACTTCGCCTGACACTGTCTCCCCTCCTACCGTGGCTACGAAGGGGGCAGCTTACAGCGTGGTGTTGAAGAGGGCGGCCAAGGCCTTGGCTCCTGAGCTCCCTGTCGCGGCCGTGAGGACCTCAGTCCTCTCCGAGGTCCTTAAACTGCAGGCAAGCTCTTCGGAGCCTCTACTGCCGTTTAATGAGGCTCTTACTGACGTTCTGTTGGGCCCTTGGTCCAAACCTCCTACGGGCCCCCCTGTAGATCGGAACGTGGCCAGACGCCACCGCCCGGCCCTGGGCGACCCTAGCTTCCTTGTCCACCCACCCCACTCCCGAGAGCCTGGTTATCCAGGCCTCTAAATCCCAGTCCGCATTCCCGACTGCTCCTCCTGATCGGGAATCCAAAAGGGATGACCAGTTCGGAAAGACGCTGTTCTCCTCCTCTCCTCCTTGGGGTTGCGGTCGGTCAACACCGCTTGCCTTTTGGGCCGTTACACCCACTCTCTGTGGGACACGGTTGCGGCCGAGCTGCCCGGAGGAGGCCCGGGTGAAGCTCGCTCAGGCCCTTGCGGAAGGGCGGGATGCGGCACGGTCCCCTATTTGATGTGGGCTGTACCACAGACTCGCTAGGCAGGGCGATTTCCACGACGGTGGCTGTTTGCCGCTATACCTGGCAACACAACTTCTCGCCTGATGTCCAGAACACGCTCATGGACATGCCGTTCGATGGCAGTCGCCTCTTTGGCGTCAAGACAGACCGTGCGCTTGAGCGTTTCAAGGACTCCAGGGCTACGGCCAAGTCCTTGGGCCTGTCGGGCCAGCAAACTTCTGCTTTTCGCACCTTTTGTGGCCAAGGAAGGGGTGCACCCAAAAGTCCCGCCAGCCGCGGGCCGCAAACTAACATCCAGCGCGTCGGCGGATGGGGTAACCGCCGTGGCGGTGCCAGGAGACAACGGCGAGGCCAGTCCACATCCACCCCGCAGCATCTGCCTCAAAGCCTTCCTAGTCTGAGCTTTCAGGCTCATTTAACGCCAGTGGGGGGCAGGGTTTGCCATCACCTCCTCTACTGGCGCACCATCACATCGGACAGGTGGGTGCTGCGAATCGTCCGAAGGGGTTACTCCCTCCCCTTCGAGGCGACCACTCCAGCCATGCCACCGCAGTACCACCGCGTGCCAGGGGATCACTTGCAACATCTGCAAGAGGAAGTTTCGGCCCTCTTGGCCAAGGGGGCCATCAAGCGCGTTCCTGGGCCAGAAGTAGGGTGCGGTTGTTACTCCCACTACTTTCTGGTTCCCAAGAAGGGCAAAGGGGGCCTACGCCATATCTTGGACCTGCGGAACGTCAACAGCTTCCTCCGGAAGGAGAAGTTCCAGATGCTGTCTTTGGCTCAGGTCTTAACTGCCCTAGACCCCGGAGACTGGATGGTAGCGTTGGACTTGCAGGACGCATATTTTCACGGTAGGCCACGAGCACTTTCAGTTTACCGTGCTCCCCTTCGGCCTTACAAGCGTCCTTCGGGTGTTCACGAAAGTGATGGCGGTGGTCGCAGCTCACCTGCGCAGATTAGGGGTGTCAGTCTACCCCTATCTCGACGACTGGTTGTTGAAGGCGGGCTCACCCCAGACAGCCAGCCATTTCCAGACTACGGCCGACTTCCTGCACCTGCTGGGGTTCTCCATCAATGTGCCAAAGTCACACCAGAGTCCCTCTCAGAAGCTCCTCTTCATCAGAGCGGTTCTGGATTCGGCGCAGTTTTGGGTTTATCCTTCCGAACAGCGGGTTCGGGATATTCAGGCTCTGATTACGATCTTTCAGCCTTTATCCCGAGTCTCGGTCAGGTTAAAGCTGCGCCTTCTGGGGCTGATGGCCTCCTGCATACTTCTGGTGCATCCCGCCAGGTGGCGGATGTGGGCTCTGCAGTGGGACCTGAAGTTTCAGTGGGCCCAGCATCAGGGCAACCTGTCCGACCACGTCCTGATCTCGGAGGGCACTGCGAGACAGTTGCAGTGGTGGCTCACGGACTGCGATTGGGTCAGCGGCAGATCCCTCTCCCTACCCCAACCGGAGCACGTAGATGTGACTGGTGCGTCCCTCCTGGTTGGGGGGGCCACATAGGAGAGGTGGAGATCAGAGGCCTCTGGTCAACGGCGGAGTCCCGGCTTCACATCAACCTTCTGGAGCTGCGGGCGATCTGGCTTGCACTGAAAGCCTTCCTTCCCTCTGTCCGGGGAAGTGTAGTGTAGATGTTCACGGTCAACACCACCGCCATGTGGTATTGCAACAAACTGGGTGGGGTCAAGGACCCTTTGTCAGAAGGCTCTGCGCCTCTGGCAATGGCTGGAACATCAGGGCGTCACCCAGGGCCTACGAACTCAGCTGTCGGTGAATGATGGACCACGAATGGCGTCTGAACTCAGACGTGACACAAGATCTCTTTCAGCAGTGGGAAGAGTCTTGGTTAGATCTATTCGCCACCGAAGAGAACGCGAAATGTCATCAGTTCTGCGCGTTGGAATTTCCAAGGCTGCACTCGCTCGGAGACTCTTTTCGTCGCGAGTGGAACTGCGATCTGTTGTACGCCTTTCCGCCTATACCACTTCTGCCCAGAGTGCTGAAGATCAGGCACGACCGGGCCCAAGTCATCCTTGTGGCTCCGGACTGGGCACGAAGGTACTGGTATCCTGAGTTACTCAGCATGTCAGTTGATCCCCCAATTCGTCTGCCTCTTCAGGAGGACCTTCTGTCGCAGCAGCAGGGGATGGTCCTCCACCCGAACCTGTCCAGTCTCCACCTCCATGCATGGAGATTGAGCGGCGACAGTTGAGGCCATTTGACTTGCCTCCTGAAGTCTGTGATGTGATTCTGGCAGCCAGGCGTCCCTGCACAAAATTGGTATACGCCTGCAGGTGGAACAAATTTGTAGCCTGGTGCACAGCAAAGGCTGTGGATCCCCTTTCTCCCTGCCTTTCAGAGGTTCTCCTCTTTCTTCTTTCTCTTGCCCAGCAGGGCTCTGCTCTGGGCACTATCAAAGGCTACCTCTCTGCCATTTCAGCCTTCTTAAGGCTTCCCGATCAGCCTTCTCTTTTCAAGTCCCCTGTTGTAAATAGATGCTTGAAGGGCATCACTCACCTGTTTCCTCCTGTTCCTTTCGTGATGCCTCAGTGGGACTTGGACCATGTTCTGACTTATTTGATGTGCGCTCCATTCGAATCACTTCACAATTGCCCTCTTCATTTTCTAACTCTTCAGACTGCATTCTTGTTTGCCATCACCTCTGCCAGGAGAGTGAGTGAGCTCCAGGCTTTCTTCTAAACCTCCTTTCCTCTGTCCATCTGGACAAAGTTGTCTTGAGGACACGTCCCTCTTTCCTGCCCAAAGTTGTCACAGCCTTACCCACCTTCTTTCTGCCTCCGCATCCCTCGAAAGGGGAAGAGAGGCTCCACCGTCTGGACCCAAAACGTGCACTCTCATTCTATCTGGACCGCACACGCCAGTTCCGGGTGGACGACCAGCTCTTTGTTGGTTACGCGGGCACTAAGAAGGGACGGGCGGTGCACAAGCAAACCATTTCTCTATGGATCTTTTTGTGCTTTAAGGCTTGTTATTCACTGGCTAAAAAGGAGCCTCCTTTGGGGCTGCGTGCCCATTCCACTTGGGCCACAGCAGCTGCTACTGCCCTGGGTCGGGGAGTCCCCTTGCAGGACATCTGTCAGGCAGCTACGTGGGCCTCGCTGCACACGTTGGCTAGACACTACTGCCTGGACAGCTAAGTCTGGAGAGATGGCTTTTTCTGCCGTTCTGTTCTCCAGGACTTTCTGGTGTGATCATTGGTTCGCAGACCCACCACCGGGCTTGGTATTGCTGGGGTATCTATTCTAAGGTAAGGAATCTAATACTAATCTGTTTCTTTCAGATGCACAAGTTACTTACCTTCGGTAGCGATATATCTGTAAGAAACATTAGTTAGATTCCTTACCGCCCCACCCATCCTCCCCGTTCTGCGAACCGATATCTAGGGTTAAGGTTCTTCCCTTTGAGGGCCCTAGTTTCATGGCACCAGTGTCAGTTATCATGGCTCTGCGTTTCTGGTGCGGAAAAGCGGTGTAAGAACTGATGTCCGTGCGTGAGGGCGTCGTCTAAGTACTCCGTCATCCCGACGCCAACGACTGACGCGGAGCTGCAGACGACGCCTACCGACGCGCAGATGTACTGCTACGCAAAACTTTCCGGATCCAGTCTGACGCCTGGGGATAGTCTAAGGTAAGGAATCTAACACTAACTACTGTTTCTTACAGATATATTGTTACCACCGAAGGTTAGTAACTTGTGCTTCATTGCCGCTTGTTTTAATTTACAACAGCAACGTTTTATGTGGAATTCAACTTACAACCATCCAGTTTCTCCCACTGTAAGAAATACACTTTAAGTGCTGGGTATTAAGTGGGCCAGGTCCCGCCAGGTGCTCAGCCCCACCCATTCTAAAAAGCAGTACAAAAGGGGGTGGTGATGGACGGAGCATCTGAATCAAACACTCCCACCCAGTCAAAAGAATTGGGTTTAATCCATCACCGTTCTTTAGCCCACTCTGCCACCCCATTTCAGACATGGCTATATGCAAATCAGTCTGACCCTGTGCCTCATGGGAACAGTCCAGCCCGAACTGCCAAGCCATGTCTTCCCTGGACCGGATTCAAGCATCCTAGGACCGGTTTCTGGCTATCAGCCATCTTCAGCCAGGATAGCTTGACTCCAGTGGCTTAGTGAGCACGGGACCCACGTCTGGGCATACCCTTCCCACATAGGGGTCCCTCAGACCTTGCTGGTCTGCACCGAAGCCAATCTCAACATCTTGCGTGGGTTGCCGATGCCAAGGCTTGTTTGGTCCAATCCGGATTCCGACACAGTCAACTAAATCCTTCGTGGGACAGCTCGAATCCAGCTCCTGGTAGTCATCGACACCTCCTGGTCATCGTGGCTGAAGAGACAAGCTTCACCTCCTTCACCTGAAATCAGACATCGGCTGGTATCTTCTCTTCGCCATCCTGGTCACTGACTAGTGACCCAGACTCTGTCCCTTCTGCCTTCAGGTTCTTCACATCTCCGATCCACCCGGACACTTTTCCTCTGGTCGCCTGCAGCATTTCTTCACAGCTCTCCATTGGAATCGACGACGAAACCCGACACCAATGTACCCGGCTTCCCTGGGTGAGGTAAAACGAGTACTCTGGTGCTCCCTTGGGTTTTGTGTCTCAAAGTGTCCTAGTCTAAAAGGGTTCCACCGTAGTTCACCTAGAAGTGCCCTTAATCTTTAAAATTGTACCTTGTTCGTTCTCCATGGAAAGTCAATGGTGATCCGCGCCTGTGTTTACACTACACGCGTCCCCCGTGGGCCTCCTGCATCCTAACCCAGCGGTTCTACAGGCCCTAGGCCTGCTTTCTAACTCTCACATGGTTCTTATACCACTATTTTACTATATAGTTTGTGAGGCCCCTAGGGCATAATGTATATTGTGCAACTTATCGTATGCAAATTAAGTTCCTTGTATTGTACTTTTACCTCTGCCCTCATAAAGAGACCAGAGAGGTTGTTTAGATTAAACACATATATATTTTATATATACCTTGTGTGGTGTGCTTTCTTTTGGTCATTTTGGATTATAATTGGTAAAACTTGTTTAACTCGCCTCTAAGTCTTAGCCTGAAGGCTGCTCTCCACAGCTACCACTAGGATAGCTTTCTATAAGGTTGACTTTACAACCTACCATCAATAAGGGTTGTTTGGACTGGTGCAAGGTGCCCACTAGAATAGTGGACATCATATACCAGGCCAATTTCTCACAAACCACATCAGTTTCTCGTGTTGCAGCGTGTTCCTATTTGTGAGGGTGCGAGTTCCACACTATTGCTTGAGGTAAAGTGAAAGTGCTGCATTGGACTGGTGGTCAGACCTCTAGCTGTCTTGGGATGCCTAATTTATCCATTCGTTCTTGGCGTAATAAGAATCTTTTTGTCTAACATTGCAAGGATGTTGTAAGAATATTTTGATACCTGTACAGGATCTTGTTACTGCCACTTTTCCTGAACTGTTAGGTATTGCAAGTTAAAAGTACTTTTCGGAGTTTAAATACTTATTCCATTAAGGTCCCAGGTTCAGAATGCAAATACACACTAGTCAGTTATACTGTCTCCTCGCCATGCTGTTGAATTTATTAAACATTTCTTTCTAGATGATGTGAATCAGCTGTTTCAGAGTGATTTGATGTACAGTGATGATGAGGGACCATCTGTGTTTGAAAATGGACTTTCACCAAAACAACCAAACCTTAAGCAGAAAGAAATACATACTCCTTTTCTTCAGTTCAGTAGGTATGTAGTAAAAGCAATAACTAAACTAGAATACCTTGTGCTAGACCATTACTGCTTGGTGTGTAGATGGACGTGGGAATCATCCCACCATTCGAGGCTCATCACACTCTTATTTATTATCCAAACTTTAATTGTTTTGAACACAGTGGAGTTCCTGTTTTTAGTCTGGACCTACTGTGTAACTACGTATGCATGTCCTGCAGTGCAATCATGCCCCAGAAAATCACATTCTGAAGAGGAAAAATTAATCAACACTAGTCCCTTGGACGGGTATTTGCATTTAAAAAAAAAAAAAAAAACATGACTGGATTTGTGTGCTGCATTGTGTGATTTTGTGCTTCCATGCAGCCTTGCATTTCTACTGTTTTAATTTATTTGATTTATTTGCAAGAAACCTGAAGATATTGTAAACATGCTTGATAATGTTGGTTATACAGTGTTATAGAACATTTTAAAATCATGTATATAAAGTGCTCCACCAGAAAATCTTATCTGTGCCCAAGAAGATGGAAGGATTGTTAAAGCTTTACATTTCAGACCGAGCTGGTTGGTTTTTCTGAACTTTGCAGGGCTCTATTTCGGAATTTGTCATTTGAAAGGTGTTCTAGTAACATTCCATCTGCATTGGTTCAGTTCCATGGTGTTCACCAAGCTCTAATGTCTCCACCAACCTGTTTTCCGAATCTTTCTTATAATCAGAAATCCTCTTGTTCATTTACCTAACAGTTTCTTAAACTTTCATTCCTCTCTCAGTATTTCAATCAGTTTTTTTCCTGGTTTTTAATTTTGTGGTACCGTCATGTTGCCATTTGTCCTTGACCACTGTTCTGTGCTTTCTATGTTGCACTGTTGTCCATTTGTACATGTGTTTCTTACTTCATTTCAAAGTTTTAGCAATTTTTTGATATTTTGTTTACCTTTTTTAGAAGTGCCCATCGCCAGCCAACATCGTACAGACCAAGACTCCTCATAAGTGGTGACCCAAATCAGGGACAGGGCTCTCACTTGGCACCTGCTGTTTTGCACACTTTGGAAAAATTCACAGTTTACACTCTAGATCTGGCTGTTCTGTTTGGAGTCAGTGTAACATCCCCGGAAGAAACATGTGCACAGGTACGATAAATAGCAATTTTCGTAGCACAGAAGTGTACATGTGCTCTTTATATTGGTAACATTTCTAAGGAAGTTCAGGTGGAGTCCAAATCATTGTCCTTTGTCCTAAGAAGCAGCTGCCTGATCATAGAATCATACTCTGGGGTATTTAAATTCTTGATGGTTGGGATATTAGTGTTAGGTTTTAATGGGTTGTGCTTCAAATGACCTACCTCCATCTTGCATATATTTGACCCATAAATTACTTCAGTGATTTTGTCTTTTCTCAAACTCCCTCTTTTCTTGGAACTAATATGAAAGGGAATCCAACCAAGATTATCCAGTAGTTAAAGTAAACATTTCAAACTTGATACATTTACCTGACTGGAAAGCAATGGTTAGATCTTAAATCCTTAACACAGATATATCTAGGAGTTAGTTTTAAAATATCCACCCATTAGAGTCTTTAGTAGTTCCAGAATATTTAATAACAAAGAATGCTGGAGTTGGTTTTAGCCCTTTACAGGAATGTTTCTATTAATAAGACCTTGTTCTTCCAAACAAAGCGGATATGATCTCCTCCTCAGGTCTGCCCTACTTGGCGCATGGTTATCCTTACGGGTAAATAGCCACGCTATGCAAATTCACAAAACCTAACAAAACACTTGAGGAGCACCAGCTTACATTGGTTACTAGTCTGCATTAGCAGCTGCGTATGTAAGTGGTGCTGAGTAACCGAAATCAGAACAGAGGAGGTAATTTGTCAACGAAGACATCTGAAACAGTTTGCCATATCCTACACTTGACTCTGTACACTCTTCATTGCAAGTGCTTGCTTTAGTAGTCAAGAGGGTGCTCGGCTGCATCCAACATAAATATGAAAGGTGGCAGAGAAACACTTGCGATAGATTAAGCAAGCAGAAGGACTGACAACTCACTTAGTGCTAGGAGTATAGTGAACTGCACGTCATGTGAAGGGAGTCTCCCTGAACTCTGTTCAGTTTTCTTCAACTTTCAAGATTTCAAGAATATGTCTACTACAAAAAAGTCTTTATTCAGGCCCTGTTCTGCCTGTGGAAAACTTGGTCTTTTCTCTGAAGACCCTCATAAAAAATGCATCTACTGCTTGTACCCGGATCATGAAGTGAGGAGTTGCAAATTTTGCAGGACTTTTTCATCTAAGACCTTGAAGGATAGAGAGGCCTGTCTCCTTCTGTGGCTACAGAGGTTGAAGACCTCAGACAACCCTGTGTCTGATAGAGAGTGTGTCTTCTCGACAATCTAAGACCTCTCTGAAGCGTGGGTCTGAGACTGACACTCCTCTCCTTTTCTAAAGAAGCTGCTTGTGGACGCTCCCAAGTCAGTGTCCCCACGGGATCTGCCGGCCTCTACACCTGCGGGACCGAGTTCTCTGGCGTCGCAGATCCACTCTGTGCCCTCGTCCTCTAAAACTAGTCCCAGCTCATCGACGACGACTAGATCCGTCGACATTCTGCCAACTTCAACAACGACCAGCATTCTGTCGACGACAACTACTTAGTCGACGACGGCCCAGGAGGTACGGCCTATCTCTTCCATTACTAAATCTTGTCGACTGCAAAGAACTGTCTCGTCGACGCACCTTCCTAAGTGTCATTTGTCAACGAAGACTCCGTCGACACGTCCCGTCTCGTCGACACAACCTCTTCTGTCGACGGTGGTCTCGTCGATGGCCAGTACCTCTTCGATGACTGCTTCGTCGACGGCAAATCCTTCGACGCGGAGTGTCCTAGTCGATGAAGACCTCTGCTTCGTCGAGGGCAACAAGACCATCTTCGGCCCTAGGACCGTCATCGACTAAGCCCTCGATGAGTATGTCGACGACTAGCTCGTCGACTAGACCGTCGACGGATCAATATTCTCTGGCGACTGCAATCAATCAATCAATCAGGTCATTTGTAGAGCGCACTACTCACCCGTAGGGTCTCAAGGCGCTGGGAGGGGGGGGGGGGTGCCGCTACTGCTCGAACAGCCAGGTCTTGAGCTTCTTCCTGAAGGAGAGGTGGTCTTGGGTCAGGCGCAGATTGGTGGGAAGTGAGTTCCAGGTCTTGGCGGCCAGGTAGGAGAAGGATCTTCCTCCTGTTGTCGCTCTTCGGATGCGGGGGACGGCGGCGAGGGCGTGGTTGGTTGATCTGAGGAGGCGCTTGGGAGTGTAGAAGTTGATCCGGTTGTTGAGGTAGCTCGGGCCTTGGTCGTGTAGGGCTTTGTGTGCGTGGGTGAGGAGGCGGAAGGTGATTCTCTTGTTGACCGGGAGCCAGTGCAGATCTCTCAGGTGTCCGGAGATGTGGCTGCGTCGGGGGATGTCGAGGATGAGTCTCGCCGAGGCGTTCTGGATCCGCTGGAGTCTCTTCTGGAGTTTGGCAGTGGTTCCGGCGTAGAGGGCGTTGCCGTAGTCCAGTCGGCTGGTGACGAGGGCTTGGGTGACCGTCTTCCTCGTCTCGGTGGGGATCCACCGGAAGATCTTACGTAGCATGCGCAGGATGTTGAAGCATGATGAGGAGACGGCGTTGACTTGCCTGGTCATGGAGAGGGAGGAGTCCAGGATGAAGCCCAGGTTGCGTGCGTGGTCCGTTGGTTTGGGTGCGGTGCCTAGGGCGGGAGGCCACCAGGAGTCGTCCCAGGCGGAGGGTGAGGAGCCCAGGATGAGGACCTCCGTCTTGTCTGAGTTCAGTTTCAGGCGGCTGGTCGTCATCCATTCGGCTACGTCTCTCATCCCTTCGTGCAGGTTGGCTCTGGCGGTGGTGGGGTCGTTGGTCAGGGAGAGGATCAGCTGGGTGTCGTCAGCGTAGGAGATTATGTTGAGGTTGTGTTGGCGTGCGATGGCCGCGAGGGGGCTCATGTAGACGTTGAAGAGGGTGGGACTCAACGAGGATCCTTGAGGGACGCCGCAGATGACTTTGGTGGCCTCTGACTTGTACGGTGGTAGGCGGACTCTTTGTGTTCTTCCGTCGAGGAAGGAGGTGATCCATTCCAGTGCCTTCTCCCGGATTCCGATGTTGCTGAGGCGCTGTATTAGGGTGCGGTGGCAGACAGTGTCGAAAGCCGCGGAGAGGTCCAGGAGGATGAGGGCCGCTGTTTCTCCGTTGTCCATCAGGGTTCGAAGGTCGTCGGTGGCGGCGATGAGGGCGGTCTCGGTGCTGTGGTTCGCTCGGAAGCCAGACTGTGAGGGGTCGAGGGATCCATTCGTCTCGAGGAAGGCTGCCAGCTGTTTGTTGACGGTCTTCTCGATGACTTTGGCCGGGAACGGGAGGAGCGAGATGGGACGGTAGTTCTTGAGGTCGGTGGGGTCTGCTGTGGGTTTCTTGAGGAGAGCGCTGAGTTCGGCGTGCTTCCAGCTCTCAGGGAAGGTGGCGGAGTCGAAGGAGGTGTTGATGATGTCCCGCAGGTGGGGTGCGAGGACAGTGTCGGCTTCGTTGAAGACGTGGTGAGGGCAGGGGTCAGTCGGAGATCCGGAATGGATGGAGTTCATGGTGCGGATGGTGTCTTCGGTGCTGATCGGGGTCCAGGTGCGGAGGGTGGTGGTGGGTGGCGTCGTTGCGGTTGTGGCTGGCGTTGGTTGGTTGTTGAAGCTGTTGTGTATGTCCGTGATCTTGTTGTGGAAGTGGGACGCGAGGGAGTTGCAGAGTTCTTGCGACGGGGTGATGTCATTGTTTCCGGCGTTGGGGTTGGATAGCTCTTTCACGATGTTGAAGAGCTCCTTGCAGTTGTGTGCGTTGTTGTCCAGCCGGTCCTTGTATGCATTTTTCTTGGTGGCGCGGATCAGTTGGTGGTGCTTCCGGGTGGCGAGCTTGAGGGTGGTCATGTTGTCCGTCGTTGGTTCCCTTCTCCATGCTTTCTCGAGGGCTCGACAGTTCTTCTTGGAGCTCTTGAGTTCGTCGGTGAACCATGGTGTTTTTCTGCTGCAGGGTCTGCTGGGTGGGGTTCTCAGAGGGGCGAGTTCGTCCGCGCAGTCGTTGATCCATTTCGTGAGGTTGTCGGCGGCCTGGCTGGGGTTCGCTGAGTTGGCGGGAGGGTGCTGGCTCAGGGAAGCGGTGAGCTGGTCGGCTGTGATCTTGTTCCAACTTCTTCGAGCAACCTGTTGCTGGTGGTGGTGGATCGTCGTTCTTCTGAAGGTGAAGTGGACGCAGCTGTGGTCCGTCCAGTGGAGTTCTGTTGCGTGGCTGAAGGTGACGTCTTTGCTGGATGAGAAGACGGCGTCGAGTGTGTGTCCGGCGTAGTGGGTGGGGGTGGTCACCAGTTGCTTGAGTCCTAGGTTGTCGAGCAGGCTGATGGTGTTGCGGTCGTTGTTGTTCTCCAGGTGGAAGTTGAGGTCCCCCAGGAGGATGTAGTCAGCGGAGGGGAGAGCGTGCGGGCTGACGAAGTCGGCGATGTCCTCGCTGAATCGTGTGCGTGGTCCCGGGGGTCGGTAGATCAGGGTGCCTCTGAGGGTGGTCTTTGGGTTGGTGTGGATCTGGAAGTGCAGGTGTTCAGCGGTGGTGAGGGTGTCATCGGTGTTGGTAGTGATGCGGATGGTGTCTCTGTGGATGATGGCGATGCCTCCTCCGGTCTGGTTGTCGCGGTCCCTCCGGGTGATCTTGTAGCCCTCTGGGATGGCGATGGCGATGTCTGGGGCTGAGGAGGCGTTCATCCAGGTCTCGGTGATGAAGGCAACGTCGGGGGCGGTGGTGTCGAGCAGGTTCCAGAGTTCTACGGCGTGTCTGTGGACGGAGCGGGTGTTGAGCAGGATACACTTGAGGTGGGTGCTGCTGGAGTTCGGCTTGGCGGGTGCAGGGAAGGTCCGGATGCAGGTGAACTTGCAGGCGTGGCAGCTGAAGGGTCCGTGGGTGTGCTTCGGGGCGGCTCGGTGACATCCTGGGATGTGGCCGGTGTTGAGTGCGGTGAGGTCGGCGGCGCTGTAGGTTCGTCGGGTCGGCTTCCGTCGGTGGGGGCCAGGGGTCCTGGCGCTGGTCGCGATCCGGTCGCGGACGGGCGCAGACGGGCTTACCTTTGGCGCGCCTTCGGCGCACAATCGGCGCGCCCGCTGCGCGTGACCGCTGCGCGTTCGCACGGTCGCCATTTAAGGCGAAGTGCGCGGGTGGGCGGAGCAGCTGGGAGGCGGGAGCGGGGAGGGAAACAGAAGAGAAAAGGGGCGGGGCTGAAGGCGGTGGCGCGAAGCGGGAGCGGGGGGCGGCGAGGGGGCCAAGCACGACGAGAAGCGGCAAAAAGCAAGCACAATTACAGGCAGAGACACGGGGAAAAAAGACAGTGAAACGCTCTGGGGAGGAAAAAACAAGCACAATTACAGGCAAAAAACACGGGGAAAAAAGACAGTGAAACGCTCTGGGGAGGAAAAAACAAGCACAATTACAGGCAAAAACACGGGGGAAAAAAGACAGTGACACGCTCTGGGGAAGAAAAAGATACAAGCACAATTTCAGGCAAAACGAGGAAAAAACCAAGGAGAGCGCTCAGGGCGGCAGCGAGGCCGGCGCTGAGGCAGAGGCAGGCACTGGGGGCACACGCAGCAGCTGGTGGCCGTGCGGCGCGGGGGTGTCCCACAAGTGGGTCACACTCACCTGCGTCGCACGGTCGCCATTTAAGGCCAAGTGCGCGGGTGGGCGGAGCAGCTGGGAGGCGGGAGCGGGGAGGGAAACAGAAGAGAAAAGGGGCGGGGCTGAAGGCGGTGGCGGGAAGCGGGAGCGGGGGGCGGCGAGGGGGCCAAGCACGACGAGAAGCGGCAAAAAGCAAGCACAATTACAGGCAGAGACACGGGGGAAAAAAGACAGTGAAACGCTCTGGGGAGGAAAAAACAAGCACAATTACAGGCAAAAAACACGGGGAAAAAAGACAGTGAAACGCTCTGGGAAGGAAAAAACAAGCACAATTACAGGCAAAAACACGGGGGAAAAAAGACAGTGACACGCTCTGGGGAAGAAAAAGATACAAGCACAATTTCAGGCAAAACGAGGAAAAAACCAAGGAGAGCGCTCAGGGCGGCAGCGAGGCCGGCGCTGAGGCAGAGGCAGGCACTGGGGGCACACGCAGCAGCTGGTGGCCGTGCGGCGCGGGGGTGTCCCACAAGTGCAACCACCTTCACAGTAGTGACGGCTACTACTGTTAAGCGTCCAGCTCCATTGGTTTTGAGCCCTTTGCAGCCTCGCTCGGGTCCACCAGCGCAACTATTTGCGTCAGATGACGGTGATTCCGATGGCTCATATGCGAATGATAACTTCCGTGCTGCCAGTAGCCTGTCGGAGCTCCATATCAATTACCAAGAATATGATGACGATGAGCGAGAGTCACGCATCTCAGTTTCCGATGACTCACCTGATGTTGGCCATGATGGGGAGAGGAGTTGGCCTAACGACTAGGGCGCTCGACCTCGGACCTGGGGATCTGGGTTCGAGTCTCGGTAACTACGCCAAAACCTCCTGTGATTCTGGGCAAATCACTTAATCTCCCCGTGCCTAAAATGAAAGTGTGTCCTCATGTAACGTAACTGGAAAATATTTAAAGCGCTCTGATACCCGATTCGGTTCGGGTCTAGTTCGCGCTATATAAAAATCAGCAAAAAAAAAATGGAAACAAAATGATGTTCCTATGGCGCAGATTCCACTGTCTATGATCTCTAATCTTCAACACATGCTGGATGATTACAATCGTCGTTTCCCACCTTCTTCGCAGGCCTCTCCACCGCCGCCTTCTAGACAGGCGTCCGTTCAGGTCGCACCAGCCAGGTCACCAATTCCAGAGTACCCTGATAATGATGATGCCGCCCATCATACCGATACAGACCAGGATGCTGACGCTGCCCTGCCGGATTGGGACAATTACCAGGCTCAGACTCAGTCGCCTCCTCCTGCTTCTCCTCTGGCATCTCCTCCAGTGGACATTGGGGGTTTTCACCTTTTGATGGTGAGAGTAGCCAAGCGTTTCCACTTGCCTATGGCAAGAAGACTGTTTTCTTTATTTTAAAGATCAGCGATTCCAATCACTGATTTCATTTGGACGGAAAGACTCAAGCTTATGGAACGGCCTAATTCAGTTCCGGCTGTTCTCCCACACATTGATAAGAAGTATAAGGCGCCTGAGGATTCACCTGCCTGCCTATTTTCTCAACCAAAGCCTGACTGTCATTACGCAGGCTGCCCAAAGGAGGTCTCGGAATCCGGCTTCTCCTTTAACATCGCCGCCGGACCAGGAAGGTCGATGCCTCGACACCATTGGCAATAAATTCTCAACGATTGCTGCGACCACTGTAAAAGCGGCAAATTCTTTAGCCATCCTCTGCTTTTACGACCGACAAATGTGGTCGGAAATCGCAGCTTTGGTCGATCGGAATCCTCCAGGGCAGAGGCACAACAGATCCTCCTAGAGGGTGAAAGAATTTCATCTGAAATTATAGACCGCGTAATTGATATTTCCTCGACAGGTTTCCGGCAACTGGCAGGCGCTGCAGTCTTACGGAGGCAGGGCTGGCTTAAAGCTACGTCCTTTTGACCGGAGGTGCAAGCAAAAATACTAGACTTGCCCTTCGATGGTGAGTCCCTCTTCAACAAGCACGTGTAAGACGCCTTGGAGTCCATCAAAAAAGATACACTGCTCGCTCCCTAGGTTCTCTCCAATACCGGAAGCGACCATTTCGTGGAGCACGTGGCAGGGGCACATCTTCCAATTTTCGTGGCTCCTCCCAATACCGTTCCTACGGTAACAGGCAGCGTTCCTCCAACCAAACTCAGTCTAGACAGACCAAATCCAGATCATACAGGAGAAAATCCTCCTACAGAGGTGGTAACTCCAACAAAAAATGACTTTTGAAACATCCAGACTTTTCCTGCTCCGCACATTGGAGGTCGAATCTCCTGACACTTTTCAAATTGGTCAAACATAACTTCCGATCGTTGGGTCTTGGATGTGATTTCAGGAGGCCACGCTCTAGAATTTCTCAAGTTTCCTCCCAACCACCCAACCACCCACCACCTGGTCCCCCTCCAGCACACTTGAAGGAACTGTTTGCACAAGTTGCAGTCATGATTCAAAAGGGGCAGTCGAAGTGGTTCCTCGATTACAGCAAGGGACTGGCTTTTACTCTCGATTTTTTTATTTTTTTTCCCATCAAAAAGAAATCGGGAGAGTGGCGCCCGATACTAGACCTCCGAGCCCTCAACAAGTACATCAAGTCCCAAACTTTTCGAATGCTGACTTTGCTGGAAATCTTGCAGTTCCTAAACCCCCGAGGAGTTTCTCTCCACAATCGACCTCCAAGATGCCTACATTCATGTGCCAATTCACCACAAACACAGAAAGTACCTGCGTTTCAGAGTAGGGAAAAAACCACTTTCAGTTCAAGGTTCTGCCTTTCGTTACGCCGAGCGTCTTCACAAAGATCATGGCTCCGGTAGCGGCTTATTTACGCCTACAGGGCATACAAATGTACCCCTATTTAGACGATTGCCTGATAAAGGCCCCAACCTTTCTCACGGCCCAACAACACACTCAGACTTGCCTGTCAGTCTTCCAGAATATGGGTCTTTCCATCAACTACGAGAAGTCGCATGTCCTTCCGGCACAGCAAAGAATTTTTCTGGGAGCATTAATAGACACAAACCTGGCAAAGGTGTTTGTTTCGCTGGAGCGCGAAGCGCGCATTTCCGAACTAGTGACTCTTCTTCGCTCAATGTCTGCTTCTGTCCGCATATTAAAATCCTTTCTGGGCATGACGTTGTCCTGCATACCATTGATCCCCAACTGCAGATTGCACGTGAGTCATCCAAGAAGAATTGGACAAACAATGGTGGCAAGTCTGAGGCACATTCAACGACAAGGTCTCCCTGACCCCTCGACTTCAAGGGACGTTGAAATGGTGGGCTCACCCTCCCAACATCGCGGCAGGGCCCATGTTTCAGGAGACCGCCCCCACGCTTACCCTTACGACGGACGCTTCCTATGAGGTTTGGGGCGCACACCTCGAAGGGTTGTCAGTCAACGGCAAATGGACTGCGGACCAACACAGGTGGCACATCAATCGTCTAGAGCTCTTGGCCATCTTTCTCGCCCTGATGTCCTTCCGTCTGCTGGTGGAAGGAGAGTCTCTTTTGGTGCGTACGTACAACACCACCAGTATGCACCACCTCAACAAGCAAGGGGGTACGAAATCTCTTCTGCCCTCCAGACAAGCACAGCACATCTGGGAATGGGCGATACAACATCGGGTCCATTTGACTGCAGTTCACGTACCGGGCATCTCCAACGCCCTTGCAGACTCACTCAGCAGTTCCGCCACAGTCAACCACGAGTGGGAACTCCATCAGCCAACTCTGGACTATGTCTTTCGCATGTGGGGCCAACCGGATCTGAATCTCTTTGCGACACCACTCAGTCGCAAATGCCCGCGCTACGCAAGTTGGCATCCCCACAGAGGATCAAGCGGGAATGCATTTTCGATTAACTGGTTTAAAGAATTCGCATACGCTTTTCCGCCGATCCCTCTTGTTCCTAGTCTCCTACACCGAATGAGAGCACAACCATGTCGCATCTTGTTGATTGCGCCCAGGTGGCCGCGTCGACCATGGTTCCCGGATCTTCTATCCCAGTGCGATCCGATCCCTCTTCGCCCCCTGCCTCACCTTCTCACCATGAACCACGGACAGATCTGCCTTCCAGACCCGGTATCTCTCCAGCTTCACGCTTGGAACCTGAGCACCATGAGCTCGCCCATCTAAATATTCCTCCTGACTGTAGAGAGGTCCTTGCACATGCACGTGCTCCTTCAACCATTAAAACCTATAAATTGAAATGGAAACGGTTTTGTGTTTGGTGCCACTCGGAAAACATTGATCCTATGCTCGCCACCCCTGAGCAAATCCTGCCTTTCTTCCTCATTTTGGCAAAGCCGTGACTTTCACATTCCACTCTGTTTTCCTGGCCGCACTTTCCTGCTTTCGCCATTAGGGTTCCACATCTCTGTACTCTCAGATCATTCGCCACTTCTTTAACCCCTTCAGTGCTAATGACAAGGGTAACTCGTCATGGAGTTTCCATTGATTTCAATGGAAAGTCAATGGGAAGAGGTGGATGTACCTTAGCATCCAAGTGGTTAAAGGCCTGTTCCGGATGTTTCCACCTATCGGGCGTCCTCCACCTGCTTGGCGTCTGAATCTGGTCTTAGCCCAGCTTATTAAGCCTCCATTCGAACCAATCCATTCAGAGGATTTGAAATTCCTTACTTGGAAAGTTTCCCCCCTCCTCGTGCTTACATCCTCCAGGCGAGTGAGCGACATCCAAGCTTTCACCATTCAGCCACCTTTTCTTCAATTCTCAAAGGACGCTGTTGTACTTGGTAAAAATCCTAAATTTATACCAAAGGTTCCATCTGACTTTCACCTTAACGAACCTGTCATTCTCAAGACTTTTTTCCCTGATCCTCAAACTCCCACTGAGCGTACTCTTCATTCTCTTGACCTGAAGTGATGCCTCAAATTCTACGTCAACCGCACTGCCGTTTTTCGAAAGTCCGACCAACTCTTTGTGGCCTACGGACGGATGCGCAAGGGACATCCGGTCACCAAACAGACCATCACTCGTTGGATTTCTTCTGCCATCAACGAGCTGGCAAGCCTCTTTTCTGCTCCGGTGCGAGCAGTTGCATCCTCTACCGCCCTATTTGCTGGAGTGCCTCTACATCAGATCTGCAGGGCAGCAACGTGGTCTAGCAGGCTCAAGTTTACGAGGCACTACTGTCTGGAGACCGCTAACTCTGCAGACACTGCTGTGGGTGAAGCGGTGCTACGAAATCTCTTCAAATAAAGGTGAGCCTCTGTTGCTTCCCGCCTCCTGTCATAAAAGGTTTTCTTGTGCGAATATGCAATGGTAACGTGTATTTCTGTGATTGCATTTTCTTTATTGCCTTTTATGACTGTTTGTTGGCTTACTGCTTTCTATTCTTATTCAAGCATGTGAATCTATGAAAGACACCCTAATACCGGAGAAGAGCAAACGTTACTTGCCTTTAAATCCTGATTCTCCATTATTGGTGTCCTTCATAGATTCACATGAGACCCACCCTTCCTCCCCTCAGAGGCTCTCTTCTACTCATGCACTCTTGGTTACTCTTGTGCTACGAAAATCTGAGGACTTGAGCTTCTGAGAAGGTTCTAGAGGATGCTACAGCCTGATTGGCTGGATTGTGGACTATTATAATGACATGGATATGTTACTAAAGAGAACTCTCCCTCTATACTTTGTATGGGCCAATGTTGTTCTATGGTATAATAAAGTTTTTACGTTTTAATATTCTTATTATAGATATATATACATATACAGATATAGATATAGATATAGATATAGATAGATATAGATAGATAATATATATGATATATTTTGTGTATATATATATATATATATAACTACTATTTTATGTACCATGGGACTCCCCCTTCGACGAGGAATTATTCAAGCATGTGAATCTATGAAAGACACCAATACTGGAGAACCACAGTTTACCGGTAAGTAACTTTTGTTCATCGGTGGCCGCTTTGTAATAAGTTATGTGGACCACTTTGTCAACTTTTAAGAAGGTGTTAAACATTGCAAGCGAAAAGAGCTACCTTTCAACAGATTGTGGATTTCCTCAGAGATGGCATATCAACCTGGCGGCTGATGTAAGACAGTGCAGTTTTGCTCAATAAGTAAATAGAGAGAACGTGGTCACTTACTTTCAAATCTTCTTTAAAAAAAGTTGACATTAAACAGGTTAACAGCTAGATTTTTCTAATCAAGTTTGAGTTCTCCAAATGTTTTCAAATAAAAGAAAATTAACCTTTAGTTGGACAAATACTGCAACACTTTTTTTTTTTTTTACTTTAAGTGCCCTAGGATCCTTTGTGGCAAACTATCAGTTATTGTGATTTCAGCCAGCAGACCGAATTACATGTGATTGCAAGTATATTTCACATGTATCCTAATTGCTAACCTAGTTGCTCTTTGTTCGGAATGTTATAGGGGGTATTAATTTGTGATTTGTGATGGACTGGAGGAGGTCCTGCAGCAAACCATGTTTAATGATGATAATTTGTTCCTCTGCATATTTTTCAGATGTTTCGTGAGGCTAAGAGGACTGCTCCAAGTATCCTGTATATTCCACATATTCACATGTGGTGGGAAACTGTAGGATGCACGCTTAAAGCTACATTCATGACATTACTGAGAAACATTCCTTCGTTCACCCCAATTTTGCTGCTTGCTACATCTGATTCTCTGCTTTCAGATCTCCCAGAAGAGGTTTGTTCCTTAAATTGCAGTGTTGATATTTAGCTTATTAAAATATTTTTTCAGAGGTAAAATGAGCTACTTTTATGAGTTTGATTAATATTTGGTTTGTGCATCTCTTATCTAGTAATTTTTGCACATGTTTTTTCTTTGTAAATGTTAGTAAACTAAGTCATGCATATTGTTCTGAGTAATAGAGTGGACTCCTGAAAGGTTTGAACCTATGATCTGTTAAAAATTATTCTAAAAATAAATTGGAAATTATTAAGTGCTCAGGATTCTTGAGAGCAAAAAGTCACATTTTTTTGCTTCATTTTCAGTTGGTGATAACCTAACAATAGAAACGGAGATCATTTAAGGCTGTGCCTCCTTCTGGATATAGTATATCAATGGGCTAAATTAATGCTAATTTCACTAGGCTAAAACCTTACAGTACCTCATACCTACTTGGACTCGGCTGGTGGTATTTTGCTAGGTTCTGGCGCCACAAGGGAATGTCCACCTTACCTAATTTTAGCTTAATCTTTTTTAATTGTGAACGGTGCTACAAGGAGAAGAGAACCACACTTCCTCTTCTAGGTTAGGCAAGAGCCACAAAATACTTGATACTCCTTAGCACACGTTTTGTATTGTAGTTCAAGCAATATACATGTGTTTCCACCATACATCAGTCATACATTCATTGATAATTTAGATCCTTTTTAATCAGGGTTGTCGTTGGTGTTTTATTTCTGGAGACGTCACAGCCAACACGTGTTTCGTCGTTAGGGAATGTAACCCTCGACTTTCTCAAGGCTATTCTCCGAAATGTTGTTCTTTATTTGTTGAGGTGATAATTCCAACCCTCAAAAGGGTTCTGTTTGGGGACTTTGCTCGTGGTGTGCAATTCATCAAGTTGTAACCGGAGTATCGGTTTTCAATTGGACAGCTTTCGCTGTAGCCCTCGTGCTTCAAGTTCCGTCCCCGCTGCCGTTTCTATGACTGCACCATAGAAACGGCAGCGGGGACGGAACTTGAAGCATGAGGGCTACAGCGAAAGCTGTCCAATTGAAAACCGATACTCCGGTTACAACTTGATGAATTGCACACCACGAGCAAAGTCCCCAAACAGAACCCTTTTGAGGGTTGGAATTATCACCTCAACAAATAAAGAACAACATTTCGGAGAATAGCCTTGAGAAAGTCGAGGGTTACATTCCCTAACGACGAAACACGTGTTGGCTGTGACGTCTCCAGAAATAAAACACCAACGACAACCCTGAATAAAAAGGATCTAAATTATTAATGTATGACTGATGTATGGTGGAAACATGTATATTGCTTGAACTACAATAAAAAACGTGTGCTAAGGAGTATCAAGTACCTCATTTTTAGGTTTTCATATTATCAGATCCCTGAAAGTTATGCCTTATTAGGCTTTGTTCCTATTACTTTGTTCCTTTCTTACCAGCTTTTCAGTCTTTTAACACTCCCTACCTCATACTTTCTTGCATTCGATGTGGGCACTTTTGCGGTTATCATAATTGATCAAATTCTCTAGTTTGGAAGATTAGCTTGAACCTGAACCAATAGATCAGTTGACCTCTTGTACATTGTTGGGAGGGTTAGTGATGACTCTATAAAAAGCTGATCTTAAGAGACTCTGTAATATGCCTGCTTAGCCAGTTGTGGAGATAATTTCAGCATTCTCAGACTTGTTTTAAAATGGTTCCCATATCGCCGATGTTGCAGGCTTTTTTTTTTTTTGTATGACCCACATACGCCAGCTCTTCTTTCTGGATAGACCACAAATTTAAAATCCTTGGTTTTCATTTTTCCTTTTATTGGACATTGGGAATCAGGTTCAAATTAATGTGGTTAGTACTCCTGCATTTTATCTAATTCATCTTTGAACAGTAAACATACAGCACAGTAGACCAGTAGTGAGTACCTTCACATGGTCACCAGCATGCATGTCATAATATTGTGGGACAGGCACTAAAACTACAGCCTATTAAATTTATCAGTTTGTCGTTATGACAGAATAACTGCATGTCGTGCTTCGATTTAACCCTGCCGTTTTGCAACGCAGGGGAGGAACTTCGACGTTCGAGGCCCGCTCCGCGGAGTGGGTGCCTGTGTCGGCTCCACGTTTCTCTACTTTTTCTGAGGCCAGGAGTGACCCCCTCCCCATCGTAAAGAGTTTTACGATGCCCTGTGTGCTGTATTTGGGTGGTGTGACCCTGGCGGCGCGCCTTCAGGCACCGCAGGCTCGGATAATGGAGGGCCCGCGGGTTTTGTGCCTGCGGCACTAAACACAGCCTCCGACTGAACCTGTTTGCGGGTCTTGGTGCGTGCCGGTTGCACCTCCACAACTACCTTTCCCAGCGCCAAGGTCCTCAGCCTCGTTGGCTCCTCCCCAATCCTCATACCCGACGACAGGGAGCAAGTCGGGCATCCCCCGGCGTCGACTGAGCTGTACGATGCCATGTTTCTCAACCTTCCCTTTTCTGAAGGGTAGGGGATGGATGAAGTGGATTGGGAGGGGGAGCAGGATCACTTTGAAATCCAGCAGCCACAAGAGCTGGACTGGTATGAGGAACTGGGTGATGCTGGGGGTTCGGATCCCTCCCCAGACTCTGGCATGCTGCTTCCGTCTACTTTGGCTACGGAGGAGGCCATGATGGTGCGTAAAGCTGCGGAGGTCCTGAACCTGAAGCTCTCTACGGTGGCAGTCAAGACTAACTTCTTGACATGGGTCCTGCAGCCTGAGGTCTCCAGCTCTGAAACCTTGCTGCCTTTAAATGAGGCATTTATGGACGTCGTCCTGGGTACCTGGTCCGAACTCTACACAGGGGCTCCTGTAAATAGGAAGATTTCCCACTGCCATCACCCTGCACCGGGTGACCCAACTTTCCTCACCACCCACTCACCCCACCCAGTTTGGTGATCCAGGCTTCCACTTTTTGTGGCGCGTTCCCTTCCTCACCTCTGGATAGGGAATCCAAGAGACTGGAGAATTTTGGAAAGAATTTCTTTCTTCCGCCTGTCTTGCATAGCGGTCGGTGAACACTGCATGCCTTTTAGGCTGTTCATCCCATTCTATATGGAACACAGTTGCGCAAGTGCTGCCCATGGCTTGTAGGAGGACCGAGCTCTACTCTCCCAAGCTATTTCCGACGGTAGAGACACAGCAAAGTCCGCAATCAAATGTGGCTTGGACACAACGGACTCGCTGGGCAGAGTGAATTCTACAATGTGGGCTGTCCATCGACTCGCCTGGCTGAGAACGTCAGTCTTCTCTGGGGATATCCCGGCTTCTGCTTTTCACTCCTTTCGTGGCGAAGGAAGGGGCCATCAACTGCACCAACCCTATTTTGGCAAACTGGCTGTGGACACGGTTCACCCTGACCCCATGGGTCTGGAGGCCAGAAGTTGAGCCAAACCTTGATCTCCTCCACTGCAAAACCTTCCTATTCAGATTCCTCCAGGATCACTCTCTGCCTGTCGGTGGCAGAGTATGCAGTCATCACCACCACTGGCGTAACATCACATTTGACAGGTGGGTGTTGCAAAATATCCAAAGGGACTATTCCCTCCCCTTCAAGACCACCCCTTCATCTGTGCCTCCAGTGTATGATCGGCTGACGGAGGATTACTTTGCCCTGCTTTGCGAGGAATTCAAGACTCTCTTGGCCAAGGAAGCTATAGAGAGGGTTCCTGGGCCAGAAATAGGCTGTGGTTATTTCCGCTATTTTCTGGTCACAAAGGACGCCTGTGGCCTTTATCCTATCCTAGACCTCTGCATTCTCAACTCCTTCCTAAAAAAGAAAGCGAAGTTCAGGATGCTCACCTTGGTTCAGGTCCTGTCAGTCCTGGACTCGGGAGACTGAATGGTAGCATTCGACTTGCAGGATGCCTATTTTCATATTCCTGCCTGCCAATTGTTGCTACCTGCTGTTAACGGTGGGCCATGTGCACTTTCAATTTGCAGGGCTCCCGTTTGGCCTCATCAGTGCCCCTCGGGTGTTCACAAAGGTGATGGCTATGGTCGCAGTCCATCTACGGAGATCAGGGGGTTCCAGTCTCCCCCAATCTCGCCCCAAACCGTGTACTCCCACCTCCAGACTGTGGCGAGGCTTCTGCATTCGCTGGGGTTCACTATCAACGTGCCGAAGTCACACCTGACCCCCCTCCCCCCGTGCCGAAGTCACACCTGACCAGCCCCACACCCCCACCCCACCCCCCACCACCACTCACTCTCCCTTTCATTGCAGTGCTTCTGGGCACGGTGCAGTTTTGGGCCCATCCTCCCGCATGGGGAGTCAGTGATTTTCAGGCTATGATAACGATGTTTCAGCCTTTACCCTGGATCTCAGTAAGAATGTCTGAAGCCGTTTGGTCTCATGGCCTCCTGCATCCTGCTAGTGAACCAGGCACAGTGGCACATGCTGGCTTTACAGTGGGACCTGAAGTTCTAATGGGCACAGAATCAAGGAAATCTCACCGACCTGGTTCAGATTTCGGAGGGCACTACGAAAGACCTGCAGTGGTGGCTAACAAACGGCGATTGGATCAAGGGCGGACCCCTCTTCCTTACCCACCCCTCTCCCTTCCCCACCCAGATCTTACCGTAGCGATAGATGTATCACTATTGATGCGTGGTAGCCATCTGGGAGAGGTGGAGATCAGAGGACTCTGGTCTCCGGCGGAAGCCAAGCTTAATATCAATCTGTTGGAGCCTCGGGGGATCCGACTGCCACTGAAAGCCTTTTTGCCATCAATAAAGGTAAGGCTGGTACAGCTGTTTACGGAAAACACTACCGCCATGTCGTACCGCAACAAACAGGGTGGAGTGGGATTGTGTTTCTGGGCTTGGCTGGAACAGGACATTTCCTTGGTGGTTCTCTGAACTCCAGGGTGGACAGCTCAGCTGGAAGTGCCTTGCGGATCACGAGTGGTGTCTCCTTTCGGAGGTGGCACAAGGTCGCTTTCAGCGGTGGGGAAGGGCGCAAGTTATTCTTGTGCCTCCTGACTGGGCACGTAGCGTTTGGTATCCTAAGCTTCTGGACATTAGCATCGATCCTCCGATCAGATTGCCCCTTCTGGAGGATCTTCTGTCTCAGTTGCAGGGGAGGGTCCTCCACCCGAACCGGACACACTCTTCTTCCTTGTGTGGAGATAGAGCGGCGACAGTTGACAGCTTTTGACCTCCCTCCTGAAGTCTGTGGTTATTCTGGCAGCCAGGCGCCTGCAGATGGAACAATTTAGTAAAAATTTTACAGGCCGGCATATTGACCCTCTATCTGCAGCTTTGTCAGTTGTCCTCCTGTTCATGCTTTACTTGGCCCAGCAGGGCTCTGCTCTGGGTACCCTGAAGGGCTATCTTTCGGCCTTTTTCCTCTTTTCTTCGGCTGCCTGATCAGCCTTCTCTTTTCAAATCCCCTCTGGTGCAGAGATTCTTGAAGGGGTTAACCCGCTTGTTTTCCCCCTTTACCCTTTATTATGCTACAGTGGGACCTTAATTTGGTTCTCACTTTTCTGATGTGTGCACTGTTTGATCCACTGCATAACTGTTCTCTATGGCAGCTCACCATCCAAACCGCCTTCTTAGTGGCAGTAACCTATGCCGCGAAGGTGAGCGAAATGCAGGCACGGTCATCACAGCCTCCTACCTCACTCTTTCCGGATGAAGTGGTGCTCCGCACAAGGGCATCTTTTCTACCGAAGGTTGGCACTGCCCTTTCATATGGGGCAGTCTGTTACCCGATCCACCTTCTATGCACCTCCGCTCCCTTCCAAGGAAGAAGTGTCTCCATCTTTTGGACCCAAAAAGAGCGTTCTTGTTCTACCTTGATTGAACCAAAGGGTTCCGGGTGGATGTCCAACTCTATATAGGGTGTGTGGGTGCAAAGAAATGGCGTGCGGTCCAAAAGAGGACTATGTCCTGCTGGGTTATCCTCTGTATTAAAATCTGTTACGCCTTAGAGAAGAAAGATCTTCCTGAAGGGCTTAGAGCCCATTCCACCAGGGCAAAAGGGGTCACCTCGGCTCTCCAGCATGGTGTCCCCATATCTGAGATCTGAGAAGCAATCACGTGGGCATCGCTGCACACGTTTGCCAGACAGTACTGCCTGGATTCCCTGGTTCGCAGAAAAGGCATGTTTGGTTGCTTGGTCTTGCCGGACTTCCTGGTCTAAACCTTTCCGCAGTCCCTCCTCTGGAGATGGTATTGCTTGGGTATCTGTTAAAAAAGTAAGGAATCTGGTGACTAGATGTCTCTATCAGATGGACAAGTTACTTACCTTCAGTAACGACATATCTGGTAGAGACCTGATCTTGCTGCAGATTCTTTACCGACCTACCCACCCTCCCCACACTGCGGAATTACTTTTAGTGTTTGAGATGTTCCCCTTCAGGGCCCAGGCTGTTTTATTTTTGTTTTTAAACACAACATGGTCAGTCACTTCATGGCTCCACGCTCTAGCGTGGAAAGTCGTGAAAAGTACTGACGTCAGCGTGCCGGAGTGGCAGTTATATTGATGACACAGACTTGACGACGACTAACAGGACGCCAACGTCACTCTGGGTCGCCAGACGCCACCTATCAGTGCACAGAGGTACTGATAAGACAGATGTTCCTGATCCAGCCTGACCAGGCCCGGTGTACCGGCCTAGGGTTAGGTAGCAGTGCTTCTACAGGTAAGATCGGTCCTCCCAAGTGTGGGGATGCCCGGAGTCTCACAAAACCAATACCTGGGGTACTGGACCCCTTGCAGCAGTCAAGGCTTGTTGCTGAATCCCAACACTGAGGAAGCCCGACCTGCACGTCTGGACTTTAGGGACAATACGACCCACATTGAGAGTGGCTTAGCTGTCCTGTTTGCCTCCCTCTGCAGAAACCGAAGACCGAGGGAGTCTGCGACTGCCGCCACCTGATCCTCAAAGCACCTATTCACCTGTGCTCCAGAGCCTGGTGACAGTTCTTGTGGGTCTGAGACCCCCTTGGCCCAAATCCCAACATTGGAGTTGCTCAGACTGGACTTCCAGTCACCGCCCACAGACTCCTTCTGAAGGCCCCCCTCCATCCATGAGAGACTCCAGCACCATACCGAATGCTAAAAGACAGCACTGCACCGAGCACCACTGCCAGAGGAGGAGTGGACCAAGGGTGTCCCTGGATACCTGAGGATGTCCAGGATCAAGCCCTACTGTGGATTCCCCTGGACTTGTCCCCCAGTCCTAGCTTAGTCTTTTTCAGGCTGTACTGTTGTCTCATTGAAGTGAATGAGACTCCCAACACCATAACTAACCTCTGCACCCGGATGCCCCAGAGCCTCATGAGGTGACAAGTTGCTGTTAAGTGCTCAATTGTAATACATGTTTTCCCCCATATAACATTACAGCTCCCAGAAATTGCAGTTTCAACTTTTAAAAACAGTAAAAATGTATAATTCAAAGTACCGATCTTTGTATCTAAATTACTATAAAAGCACATGCTATTTTGTATAAATTGGTGTCAGATTTCTTAATTAAGTGTCTCTCACGTAGTGCCTTTGTGTAATAGATGCTTAACACTACCCTCTGATATGCAAAACTGCTCGCCCTCACTACCACAAAAGAGCATTTGGGATATGTAACCTTTAGGGTATACAAGGAGAGAAGGAGCCAATACTGAGATATAGAACAACAAGGTTTATTGGGATTGCTTTACATATGCAGTTCAGAGTGCCTCAAGGTATTCAGTTTGCTTCCTGCTTTGTCTTCGGTGGTCTTCTCCTTCTGCTCGATTTCTCCCAATCACAGTCTCGCCCGGTTGGAGGAGAGAAAGGAAACTTGGCAGTTAGTTCACTACTAGAGTATACAGGCTGGTAATGGGGCAGGGAGTGAGGGTAACATTCGTGAGGAGTCGATGCAAACAACCATCAGCAAACGTAAGAGAACACTAGCCCGAAATGTGGAGTGAAAGTGCTCAAAAGTAAATGGGTGCCCTGGTACAGCGGTCCCTCCCGCTCCCTTCGTTACCCGGTCCCCCCTCTGTTAAAGCGTAGGAGTTCCTTAAAGCACCCCCGTACCTGGCTGAGCCACGTGTCTTCCTGCGCGTGGCTGGGCGATGCCTGGGGACGGTGGCCTCCTGGCTTCTCCCACGGCGGGACGTCTGGGTCTCCCTCTCGCTCAGACGTTCCGTTGTCGGCTCTCTTCGTCCCGGCTTCTCTGGATCTTTCCTCCGAGTCCGCGCCGTCGATCCCTTTCTCCCCAGGTCGGTTTCTTCTCCTTAGCTCGATGTCGCCTCGGTACACCAACAGCTCCACGTCTTCCGGTCCGCCTTTTCTTCTGTAACGGCCAATGAGGATAGGCCGCTGTCCTCTGACGTCAAGGGGTTGGGTTCAAAGTCCGGTAAGTCCAGGCTTCCCTTAAGGGCCCGGACCAGTCCAACAGGGGAGACGGAGAGTCAGTCACGGGGAACAATAAAGGTGACTCTGCGACCCCGTGACAGGGTATCAGTTGTGCCTTTGTAATTCCTTGAAGGTTTGCTTGGACTCTGTACCTTGTACCTCCATTTTGGTGCACTATATATAGAGCCAGCTTCTATAATGATTAATATTGTGCCTGGTGGATGTTAGGTTTTTATATTGTGCTCGTCCGCACAATCAAGCACTGGACACAGAGCATACACAATGGGTCGCACTCCGACTCCACCCACCAGCAGGTGTGCCCCAGGAGCATCATGGTAGATGCAGTCTTTTGATAGCGTGTGCGCTATATCGAAACAGTGTGTAAAGCAAGATTGCAGCACCAACTCTGGACACCGGTGTTTCGGAATAGTTGTTCCTCGTCAGCAGAGTGTAGGTTATTCGGGGTTAGCTGTGCAGGCTGCCAAGTGTTCTCAGGTTGATACCTCTCACGGCGCGGGTGCGGGATCCGAGCTCGTCAGCTCTAGCTCGAGGGAGCCAATTAAATATACACAATGGGTCGCACTCCGACTCCACCCACCAGCAGGTGTGCCCCAGGAGCATCATGGTAGATGCAGTCTTTTGATAGCGTGTGCGCTATATCGAAACAGTGTGTAAAGCAAGATTGCAGCACCAACTCTGGACACCGGTGTTTCGGAATAGTTGTTCCTCGTCAGCAGAGTGTAGGTTATTCGGGGTTAGCTGTGCAGGCTGCCAAGTGTTCTCAGGTTGATACCTCTCACGGCGCGGGTGCGGGATCCGAGCTCGTCAGCTCTAGCTCGAGGGAGCCAATTAAATATACACAATGGGTCGCACTCCGACTCCACCCACCAGCAGGTGTGCCCCAGGAGCATCATGGTAGATGCAGTTTTTTGATAGCGTGTGCGCTATATCGAAACAGTGTGTAAAGCAAGATTGCAGCACCAACTCTGGACACCGGTGTTTCGGAATAGTTGTTCCTCGTCAGCAGAGTGTAGGTTATTCGGGGTTAGCTGTGCAGGCTGCCAAGTGTTCTCAGGTTGATACCTCTCACGGCGCGGGTGCGGGATCCGAGCTCGTCAGCTCTAGCTCGAGGGAGCCAATTAAATGTACACAATGGGTCGCACTCCGACTCCACCCACCAGCAGGTGTGCCCCAGGAGCATCATGGTAGATGCAGTCTTTTGATAGCGTGTGCGCTATATCGAAACAGTGTGTAAAGCAAGATTGCAGCACCAACTCTGGACACCGGTGTTTCGGAATAGTTGTTCCTCGTCAGCAGAGTGTAGGTTATTCGGGGTTAGCTGTGCAGGCTGCCAAGTGTTCTCAGGTTGATACCTCTCACGGCGCGGGTGCGGGATCCGAGCTCGTCAGCTCTAGCTCGAGGGAGCCAATTAAATATACACAATGGGTCGCACTCCGACTCCACCCACCAGCAGGTGTGCCCCAGGAGCATCATGGTAGAGCTCGGATCCCGCACCCGCGCCGTGAGAGGTACATACCTGAGAACATTTGGCAGCCTGCACAGCTAACCCCGAATACCTACACTCTGCTGACGAGGAACAACTATTCCGAAACACCGGTGTCCAGAGTTGGTGCTGCAACCTTGCTACAACACATTTTTCTTCGATATAGCGCACTCGCTATCTAAAGACTGCATCGACCATGATGCTCCTGGGGCACACCTGCTGGTGGGTGGAGTCGGAGTGCGACCCATTTTGTACTTTGATAGGCTCCCTTGAGCTTGGGCTGACGAGCTCGGATCCCGCACCCGCGCCGTGAGAGGTACATACCTGAGAACATTTGGCAGCCTGCACAGCTAACCCCGAATACCTACACTCTGCTGACGAGGAACAACTATTCCGAAACACCGGTGTCCAGAGTTGGTGCTGCAACCTTGCTACGACACATTTTTCTTCGATATAGCGCACTCGCTATCTAAAGACTGCATCGACCATGATGCTCCTGGGCCACACCTGCTGGTGGGTGGAGTCGGAGTGCGACCCATTTTGTACTTTGATAGGCTCCCTTGAGCTTGGGCTGACGAGCTCGGATCCCGCACCCGCGCCGTGAGAGGTACATACCTGAGAACATTTGGCAGCCTGCACAGCTAACCCCGAATACCTACACTCTGCTGACGAGGAACAACTATTCCGAAACACCGGTGTCCAGAGTTGGTGCTGCAACCTTGCTACGACACATTTTTCTTCGATATAGCGCACTCGCTATCTAAAGACTGCATCGACCATGATGCTCCTGGGGCACACCTGCTGGTGGGTGGAGTCGGAGTGCGACCCATTTTGTACTTTGATAGGCTCCCTTGAGCTTGGGCTGACGAGCTCGGATCCCGCACCCGCGCCGTGAGAGGTACATACCTGAGAACATTTGGCAGCCTGCACAGCTAACCCCGAATACCTACACTCTGCTGACGAGGAACAACTATTCCGAAACACCGGTGTCCAGAGTTGGTCCTGCAACCTTGCTACGACACATTTTTCTTCGATATAGCGCACTCGCTATCTAAAGACTGCATCGACCATGTTGCTCCTGGGGCACACCTGCTGGTGGGTGGAGTCGGAGTGCGACCCATTTTGTACTTTGATAGGCTCCCTTGAGCTTGGGCTGACGAGCTCGGATCCCGCACCCGCGCCGTGAGAGGTACATACCTGAGAACATTTGGCAGCCTGCACAGCTAACCCCGAATACCTACACTCTGCTGACGAGGAACAACTATTCCGAAACACCGGTGTCCAGAGTTGGTGCTGCAACCTTGCTACGACACATTTTTCTTCGATATAGCGCACTCGCTATCTAAAGACTGCATCGACCATGATGCTCCTGGGGCACACCTGCTGGTGGGTGGAGTCGGAGTGCGACCCATTTTGTACTGGACACAGAGCACATCTAGCGTATTTGGGGGAAAAAGACTAAGATCATCTGAATTGCCTTGGTTTATAAAAGCAATGTTAATTTTCTACGTTGCATTCTGGCTCATTCCTTACCTACAATTCAGCCACTCCTGTCATTTTTAGGGCTCGCATGGCGAGCGAGCCTTATTGTCGTTGGGTTGAGCCTCCCGAGTGGTACAGACCGGTGCACGAGCAGACACCGGTCGGTGAACGCTCTTCTAAGACGCGCTTTGCAGGCGCCGCCACTGGGAGGGCCAACGTGCACGCTCACGGCGTCACACTCATGCCCTCCCGCGTCTCTTGGGCTGTTCTCCGCTCCAGGCCGGCTTGTTTTTTATTGGTACAGGGAGGTGAAGGGATTTACTCAGAATCGCAGGATGATGACCTGACCGGATACTCCAACACGGTTCCCCAGTTCTAGATTCGGCAGATCTGGCGATATGTCCCATCCTGGGTAAAGGGAGGGAGGGTGGCAGGCAGAGGCCCCATGAAAGCTCGACTAATTATGGGCTCGAGGTTCTAACAGGAGCTCAAGCCAGGCTTCACATTCGAGCTTTCAGTGGCTCTACACCTCTAGTCTTTTTTCTCTTTCCCAGATTCCTTCACCTGCCTGTGTTCGTCGCAGCCTCTTCATCTGCTGGCCGAACTGCTTTGCCGTCTCCAGGCAAACCAAAACTACCCATCCACCCATATTTATTGAGATCTCCAGAACACACCCTACCCCCATCGTGGTACGGTGTGCATATTTCATCTTGTGGCATCGGGGAAGAGCCCCTTCCGACTTGAGTTCACGGGTGTTTTAACTTGCACTAGACACGCAGTTGCTGCTGCGCTGCGGAGGGCCCCAGCTAGGGGTTGGATATTGTTTGTTAAACGTTGCTGCCGCCGCTCGCCAGACTCCTTTTCTTTGTGCTTATTTGCCAAAAGCGGACCACAAGCTTGTGCGTGTGATCAGGCTTTCGCCACCGCCATGGCTTTATTTTATTTTATTTTATTTAACAAAAATAAGGCACCTAATTGGGCTAAGGCGGGCGCATGTCCCGCCTTTGCTCTGCCCATTCCCGTCAGTGTCTAGGACGTGCATCAGCACGCGGCACAGACACAGGCTCCCTCGCCCCCCCCACCTCCTCTGTGGTGCACGCGCACCACTGGTTTAAATAAATGTCCTGAGTGCGCAGAAGTCTCTTAAAGGCGTTAATATTCCATAGGCTGTTTGTGCAGGCAGGCCCCTCCGCCCGAGAAAGAATTGAAAGTATGGGCGCCTTGCGAGCTTCACTGGTCGGCGGCAGCCTGCGCCTCCTTCCTCCTTCGTGGATCATAGCGCGGACATCTGTCAGAGTAATGGCTTCAGGCCCGGGCCAGCACCCGGCGCCCGCTGCTACCATGTCATCCCGCGCGGCCGACAGCATCCTCATCGACGACCGGCTGTACTCCAAAGTGCATCTGACCATTGGCAACTCGCTGCTCCCGGACGAGCTGCTATCGCCCACCCCCCTCAATGCTGGACCTGAACACTGAGACCAACCTACGTGTTCTAGGCTGTGAAATGCTACAGTTCGCCGGCATCCTACTCAGCTTACCGCAGGTGAGTGAGCACTCCTGGGACAGGGGAACCACGAACATGGCGCATGAGGAAGGACCGGCCAAGTAATACCTCTCTTCTCTCTGTTCACAGGTGGCAATGGCCACTGGTCAGGTGCAGTTTCACTGCTTCTTTTACAAAGTCATTCGTGAAACACCGCTTCGAGGTGAGCCTGTACCATGTGTCTCGTCCGCTATTGCTGACAGTTTATGTAGTCACGCCATATGCTGCCTACTCGAAATATAAGTTACTTTCCTTTTTAGTCAGATTGTTTACAATTTCTGTTGGTGCATATAATCTTATTACCTCCCAGGGAACGACCCAGCCCTAACACGGAGCTCCCATATTGTGTCTTTAAATGTTGTTGGACTTTTAAGGCGATAGCCTCTTACTCTGCATGTCATAGCTGGCAGGTTATTGTAGTTTGACGGAAGTGTCTGCCACACATTTCTCTGTTTGCCCCTTGCCTGTCTGCCATCTTATGTATTCCTAGCCTAGTCACATCACCCAATTGAACGTTTTAATTGTACGCTTCCAGCTAGCTCGCAAATTCCAAAATGCAATTGCTTCACACCCAACGCCTGCCACCTTCGAGAACTCTGTTTCAATGCGGCAGTCTAGTCCACGACAAGAAAGTGTGAGTTGAAGCTAGGGTATGCTTTTTATTACCCTTTGCCTTTTACCCCCATAAACGTTATGTTTGAGACACGCATATGGCTAAAAACCGGCATGTCTATAAGTAAAGTTAGATACCTGTTTTTGTAGTGCTCGCTATTCACTGAACATAAAATAGTGGGAATGATTGCCTAACAACTTTTATTGCAGACGCGCTGTCCCGCCTCAGTCAGCCAGCCCCATGATCTGCAGACATGCTTCCTCCTTTCCTGTTCAATACATGCCGTAAGACTGCATGCTCTTGCAGCAGGCGCGGCTCACATGCCATCGGCATTTCCTTTGCACTGTTGATGTGGCCGGCACGGGGGGCAGCTCCTTGTTTCTGCTGGATTCAGCTTTAAGCTCTAACTTTGCAGACACTGCCAGCACGGAGCCAGTAGAAGGCATGTGGGTTCCTGTGAAGACTGCGGGGGGCACTGGGTGCCTCTTAATGGGCCTGTAACCCGTGGGACTGTCAAGAGGTTTAGGAAGTCCTCGGGGAGCCGGACAGTGAGTGAAGAAGCCAGCTATTTACTGTGAGAGCCAAAGAGCACCTGGGGAGGAGCCCGCAAGTTTCCGGCGGTGCCGAGACGGACTCTAGGGTTAGCTCAGGGTAACTCTACTTGGGGTAGTGGGGGTCAAGAGTGCGTGGGAGACTAACCCACACCTGCCCTGAATGTTCCACGAGCGAAAACTGCAGGAGACAGGGGGCATAGGTGAGCCCGGAGCTCCACGTGTGATCTTGTACTGCAGATGAGAAGGGGTCGGGGGTTCTTGGAAACGCGGGCTGGCAGGTGTGACTGGGTGAAGGCTGTACACCCGCGGCGGGGACACGGTGGCACGGGATGGCATTGAGCTTCTATACCTAGAAATAATCCATTGCCAAACTCACAAAAATGCACAGCGATGTCAATCTATCTAAAGCGCATCTACACTTCGCCAGGGAAAATAAGCGCTAAATAAATGCAAATACAATATGTAAATTCGAATTGCTTTTAACCGCTCTGATACATGACACCCATCCAGGTTACTTATGTCAAAAAGAGGGGCATACCAGGAGCCCTTAGTTCAAGCATATGAGCACCTAACACCACCTGAAGATTGTATGCAGTTTTTGTGAAGATCGTGAGCATTGTGTCTAGGAACAGTTTTAGATAGTGGATACCCTCCAGTGGGAGGAAGAGCCCTCACACTGCAATAGGTGGTTTTCAGCAATCCCCAGATGTTGTGTTCAATCCTCTCCTGCTAACATTGCCATAGTCTGGATTTAGCAGTCGCTATAAATAAATTGGGCTTGGATGGCATGGTAGGGTGGTATGCAATTGGCGGGAAGCCCTAAGCTGTAAAATAGCTTGGAAAACTCTGTACTTCCTTGAAATTAAAGGTGTGCTCAATATGAAGCAAGCATTTGCAATGCATCAGGTCTCGCATTATTAGAGTTTGAGCTATTGGCATTGCTAAATAATGCAACACCAATAGCTCAAACTTTAATAATGCGAGACCGATTGCATTGCAAATGCTTGTTTTATTTTTTATTAAACAATTCATTCAAGGATGTGTATTGTCTTTCAAAACTGAAAATATGATGTCAAATCTCAAAATGGAAAAGAGCAGTTGGCATGAAAGATAGGTTTGGCAGGTGGTTATGCTGAATAAAAGTCCAATTGTTGATATTGATTAAACATTGTAAAGAGGTATGCTACTGTAATATGGTTAATGTTTTACACTTTATTTGCAAGTGCATCAATGGAATGTCAGTGTAAAGTGCAGCAAAATGTGCAATACGAGACAATTTTCTTACATTGTGCTGCAAAATTTCCTGATCCATGCCACAATATCCTGGGCTGTCTGTTTAATGGGCCGCTCTACAGTACCAATAGATTTCCACTCTAAATACTCATAAACAAAGTTAAAATGAAAAACATGGTTTGCTTGTAACTGATCACTCTTGCACCCTTAAATATAAAGACTTCCCAGGAGAATCCCAGGTTTCTTTGAGATTTAGCAGGTTCACATGCCCAGTGTAGTGCTGCGTGCAATAGCTTTGTACAGCACTATGTCAAATTCTTATTCCAGGACTAAAGTCAACGCGCTCTCCAAAACCGTTCTTGAGATGTAGATACAAAAGTTCAGTATGGCATCCACAATCTATGAATTATGGCCAGCTGATTAAATCTAACCTTTGAGACAAAACTGCTCATGTGGGCAGTCCTTGGCTACTCCTAACTTGTGCTCACTTGTGGGACAAAGGGAATGCTTACATATAGCTGATTACAATGCTGGTATACTAGCCAGTAAATGTGGGATGATAAGAGTCTACATTGGAATGACATGCTTGTGAAGAAAGGTGCTTCCTTACACGATTTTTCCAGGTTCTATTTCCTGCAGTCATTCTCTGCTGTAAAAAATGGAATCTATCATTGCCTAAAAGGAATAAGACCAATGCCAGTCAAAATGTCCAGTAGCCAGTCTCCTAAGAGACTAATTGCTGCCTGTTCGACGCAATGCATCTGGAGTGGGAGTTTTCTCAAAAGCACATTCCTTTGGCACTTTAATTTCCCGGCAACACCTGCATTTACTTTTTTTAAAACTTTTTTTATATTGCAGGTGCAGGAATTGTTTGCTGATGATTATGGAGAAGTATTTCATGTCCAGCCACCCAGCGCAGTAGAAAGAAGGGCATTCTTTGAGGACTTACTTCTAAATCAAGCTGCCAAGCCCCCTTCATCAAGAAGAAAAGCAGGTAAGGGTTTCTATTTGCGTGTTTATGTGGCCTCCAGTTCCTCCCCTTTCTTAAGTGCCAATAACAAGTGGGATAAAATTCTATACTGCACTCATGAAACACTTTCATCTGATGGATACTGCTAACCACTGATTCCTGACTTTAGGAATTCCACGTTGTTAGACTAGATCTGGCGATTTTCAAACAGTCTCTCTCCGCTGTAACCTTGTTCTGCTCCAGTAGTAATGAGTTGAGCTGCATATAGGTGTCACCCTGCTTTCTGACATCAGTAAATGTATTTCCACAGCCTTTAACAAGGGTCTGGTGCTTCACTCCCACCTAGTTGGTCTTCCTACAACTTTGAAAATCTTTCTACAGAACATGTGCTATGGAAAAATACCCATTCTCACCACGCCCACCTCCTTGGGTTCCTGCGCTGAGTGCACCTTGGGCAAAATGGTATTACAGAAGGGGCCGCAGACTCTTTTGCATCCCCCACAGTCATACAGATAGCGCTCACTCAACATGTGCTGTAGTGCTGCTATGAGGGCATTCTCTCAAGTGGCGTGGCCCCATGCAAATGAGGAACCACTTTACCTCTGCACCCGCAGCATATTGCCAATGTTAGTGCAGAGGTGCAAATTCCTTTACTGCGCATCTTGGAGGCAGCCCTCACAGTTGTCCCATGAACCCATCAGACAACCTCCCTACAACGGGTACGGTCACTCACTGCGCACACTTGCAAGGGGATCTGTAATTCCCCTTACGTGTAGGTGGGTTGGCGCACAGCTGCACCATATTTCACCTGAATGAGCTGCCCCAGGGCAGCGCAAGTTCGCAACTGCCCTGGGGGCAGAGGATTCATTCTAATATGCCACACTTTCCTTGTTTGCACAGGGTGCACCTTTTGAAAGGTGCACAGTGACGCAAACAATGAAAATATGTAGTAATCTTAATACAGCCCCATGTCCACCAATAGAAGAAAGTGCTTCTTTTGTAGTTGTGGTGTGCAGAGCAGTAGGTATTTAATTTAAACCGGACTGCTGTTGAAATAAATATGATAAACAAAGATGGTCCCTATGGGGGAGGTGTAGCCTTGGACTTTCACAGCAATAGTTTCATTAACTCCTCCGAGTTATAGCTATGCGATAGGTGCATTTATTTTACCAATGGTAATAGTACGGAATCAGTACCGAAATGTATGACACGGAAGCACCTTATTTTTCAAGACCTATAAATAAATACTAACAGGTGACGGTGCAGTGGAAGTGACCGTGAATACGTGTGCTTTATAGAGGAATATATACATGTGACTGGGACAATTTGTTGACATGAAAGGCACTCATGATGTGACTGTCGAAAACCACAATCACATTTTAAAAACTAGTCCACATATGTTCATGTCGACGTTTTGTCCCTGTGGCGCAATTTAGAATAGGGTCATCATCAGGACAAAAAGAGAACAGGAGACACCTAAAAGTAAAAGAATCCTGTATCAATTTGCGTAATTGTTATATAATCGCAAGCATGGTTATGATGAAAAAAATGAACCTTACATATCAGAGGGTTTGGGTCAGAGACCCACAACCGAAGATGTAGCAATTTTTCATGGAAAAGCCACAGAAAACTGCTTGACAGAAGCTGCAATGAAATAAGCTAAGTTCAAAAACAGGCAGCGTCCTAAACCCACATGCAGAGGGGGTGTAAGGATCCTAAGGACTTACCTGGTGATTGCGCCACCAATTTCGTGCAGAAAAGGCTGACAATGTATTGCCACTTGTGTCGGGATTAAAAGCTGTAAAAGAATGGATGCCTGTCAAGGTCTTGGCTCCAAAATGTGATAAGGATGTAAGAGCGTGAAGATCCACCTACCAAGTAAATTCGATAGTGTTGGAATCTGCGGGTTAACGAGTGTCCAGTGTTATCACCTGCAAAAAAGAAAGGAAATAGGAGGGAACACACAGTGGTCTTATCTAAAGGACTATTCCAAGTTCTGATCTACTTGCGCCATAAATGTATGTTATTTATGTCTGCGCACTCCGTTACTAAGCCACTGGAAGACACTTCTCAAATGAGATGATGAAATGAAAAATATAGTTAACTTTCATTTCCAAAAAGCACCTCCATCTAGAAAACAAAATCCCCATAAGTATGTCCATTCCAGGATAGCTATGTGGACAATGGGGCTTATTTGGATCTGAGCTCTCCATGAAGTTATTATGTTCAAGATTCTTCGCAGGAAGTGCTGGATGTAGCAGCAACAAATGGTAACAGGCACTGTTAGTAGTTAATTTGTGAGGGACCGCTGACTGCAAGTAACTTGCATGAAAAGGGGGAAGTGTAACTACTCTGTCTACTATGAAAGCTGCTCTATACTGTTCGCTGTAAGTAAGGGGGGAAAAAAGTCAGAACCCCAAATATACCTGCCTGCCCCTTGCGAGTATTTCAAAAACTGCGTTCCCTATCTAAAGAGAGACCTACTAGTTAGAACGTCCGTTACCTCGCATGATGTCAAACTCCAGTAAACACACTTCACGTTCACCTCATCTAGGTTACCTCCTGGAACATGGACG
This sequence comes from Lissotriton helveticus, assembly GCF_964261635.1. Taxonomy (NCBI): domain Eukaryota; kingdom Metazoa; phylum Chordata; class Amphibia; order Caudata; family Salamandridae; genus Lissotriton; species Lissotriton helveticus. Next base: position 296,370,749 of record NC_136063.1, read on the forward strand.
TGCTGTAATAAGTGGATAAGAATAAAAAATGTAAATGCCTTGCACGGCTGACGAGAGGGGAGAACAGACAGTTGCTGAGAAGACTTACTGAATTGCCTTTAGCTCACCAGCAGGGACAGTTTCCCTCACCGCAGCCGCAAAAAGGAGGAAGTGCGCTCCTTTTGAAGCCTGCATGTATGCCATGCTGTGCACTTTGGTGCAGACTCCTGGAATGTGAACCTGCATTAGTGCTGGCTAAGGAAAAGCCTAGTCATCTATTTTTAGATCTCGCCTAGGCAGAATATGCACTGCATGCGCTAGCTCTTCGAGACGTGCTGTATCTAGACTGCGGGATTGAAGCACCTTCCATCCTTTTTCATTAGTTCCTGCCCTTCATAAATGCCTGTTTTTGTTTTGTGAATATGCTTAAGGGTACCTCCTTTAGGAATTTTGTAAACTCCTATGAGGACGGTCTGTTACATTAAGTGATACTCTGAGTACTTTTAAAGAAAGTTTTCCCGCCTCTGCTAATGTTTTCGCAGCACTGATAAAAGTAACGCCAAGCTTGTTTTGTTTAATACCTGGGAAATTTCAAGCAATCAGCAATGCCTTCTACCACCACCACCACCACCACTACCCCAAAACCAATTTTGACCTGAAGGAATTGGAGGCATAACATAATATCCAGTTCCCTTACATTCATTTATGTGATTTGCCCACATTTACAGGTTTTTGAGACTATGCCTAGACTCTAAAGTGCCCGCCTGTTTAATGTTACAGCGCTGGTGCTTTTTAAGTAGTTCAGCCACCCGGTGTGTACACTGTCTTGGTATGGTATGTATTTTGTCGATACAAGCGCTTGTTGCTCTCATCTGTGTGTGACAGGCGTGCTTTAAATCTTGGCAGGACTGACCCAGCCTCTCATCGTTCTTAGTTTAATTGATAGGGTAATAACACATGTGAAAATACCACACGCATGCACTTTCATCACACCACACACATGCAACTCCCTGCTCCTTCATTTGTCTTAGCAAGTTAAATGTAATTAACACTTAGGGGCACAATGTGGAACCTGCTTGTGTGTTGCGGACTATTTCTTTTTTTTGTTTCTTTTTAAATCCTGCTAATTGAAAGCATAGCCTTGGCCTCTTGTATACTTTCTTTCCTGATGCTATGGGAACTCATCCTGGTGTGAAAAAACTGCTGAACAAGTGCAAGGTTGCAATCCTTGTATAATAGAGCGCAGTGTGATAATCCCATGCAGTTTGTAGCTAAGGCTACACTGCATGTCTGAGGAAAGGCAAAGAGGGAATGGCGGGTGGTTACACTCTCTGATCAGTATGAATGCAGTTTCCAAATGCGGCGGCGCTTCTAGTGTACATTTTCGACTTGACACACCATTACCGTACTCTCAGACCTAGACGATTTTAGTTGTTTTTCACAGTACTCGCTGCTCCTTCGTTTGCCTCAGCCTTTCTCCTTTCTTGCCCCCCACAGACTCAATCATTCACTACGGTTTTACACGTCTGTATTATACGTGGATGCAATCTAAAGTGCTCGAAAGCCTGATCAGGGGTAGTAAACGCTGTATAAGTGCAAGAGAATCAGCAAGAGCCCACTGTCCGTCCTCTGCAGCCAAAGTGCCAACAGCAGTCCAAGTGCAAATGCCTGCAAGCTCCCAACAGAGCGGAATACTGGACAAATGTATAGTGCCGTTTTACCATAAGAAAGCCCGGCCCAGCCTATCTCACCTCTCCTGACAAGCGTGTAAAGCAAGAATAATTTAACAGAGGGGAAATGGTTCAAGTGCTGTTTAGATGTTTTGTAGGCTATATTGAGAAATGGGATGTTCAAGCTTAAGTTCATTAGGAATTGTAGAATTGGTTGATATTCCACATTGTCGCGTGTAGGAAAGTGCCCCTTTTTGAATGGTTACCCCCTACATTTTTTGCCTGGCACCTGAAGCACTTTGAGTGTGCACTGGGTCCCTGTCAATCAGGTTCCCAGTCCCTGTGTTCTTTCCCAAAACTGTACCTTTGTTTCCACAGTTGTCACGCCTCTGGCCCACATGCAAATCCCTTTTAAAAGGTACCAGTGGTACCAAGGGCCTTGTAACCAGAGAGGGTCTCAAACGGCTGCAGCATGTATTGTGCCACCCTCCGAGACCCCTCACCAAACACATACACACTGCCATTGCAGACTGTGTTTTGGTGCAGACAAACTCTAAAAGTCGACATGGCACACATCAATGTGTGCTTTGCCCACAACCACTGCCTGTGGCTTAGGTAGGTCACCTCTCTAGCAAGCCTTATAGCACTAAGGCAGGGTGCACTGTATAACGGGCGAGGGCACAGCTGCATGAGCAGTATACCCCTACAGTGTATAAGTCCATTCTTAGACATTGTAAATGCATTCAAGCCATATTGAGTACATCCACTGAGAGTTTGACATTAGGAACTTCACTGCTCCATGATGGCTTTACTGAATGCTAAGAAGTTTGGTATCCACCTTCTCGGCACAATAAACTCATATTGGTGCCAGTGTTAGATTTATTGCAATATGCACTCAGAGGGCATCTTATAAATGCCCCCTGAAAACTACCAATTCCCTCCTGTCCAGCTTACTGGTCTGCACCAGCCTCCCATACAGACATGTTTCTGACCCCCTGAAGTGGGAGCCCTTGTACACTCGTGGGTCAGGGACAAGGGCTGCTTGGGGTGGAGGTGCTTCACACCACCCCCTAGCAGAAACCGCATTCAGAGCGGTGAGCCACAAATGCTTCCTGCCCTTTTATATGCTAGCCAAGGTCTCTCCCGCTAGTGGAGATGCCCGCCCCTCTGCCCAAGCCCAACTTTTGACCGCTATGTTTGTCGGTAATATTAGTAGTCAGGAGAGGTGTGTCCCCTCTTGCACGACCACCCATAAGGTGCACTGGACAGTGGTGATCCCCCCCCCCCTTAGAAAATCCTCCATCTTGAATGGAAGGAATTTAGCTAATCAGTTTAGGGGATGCCCCCTACACCAAGGGAGTGGACGTACTTCAGGTGTAGTCACCCTAAAAGGCAGTTAGCCCATTGGCTACCATCTGCCAGTACCTGTAACATTCTTAAATTCAGTATTTAGGAGCTCCCCTGAACCTTCGATTCCTGCGACCTTCGAAGAAAAGGACAAAGATTACTCCGTGCTGCAGAGCCGGGAGAAGACTACCGATTTGGCTCCAGCCCTACCAGTCTGTCTCCTGCTCAAAGACCCTGTGAGCACCACGGCTGTCCTTTGGCCAGCGACTTCAGTACCCGAGGAAGACTACCCATGCTTCAACAAAGACCAGATCTGCTGGAGACCGCGGCACTGACCAGAAGACCAACTACAAGGACTCCTGATCCAGCTGGAACCGCGATCCTTGCCCACTCTGCATCAGACACCCATAGCCCCAGTCTGAGGGGCTCACTTGTCCAGGGAAGTCTCCCCAGCAATCCTGCCCTCGAACCCATCGTTGGCTGACCTCTCCTAAATTCCATGAAGACGCCGCGCAACCTAATCTTGATGGTTCCCCCCCCCACCCCCCCCCCTCCTTCTCCCGACTGCAACTGGCTCCGGTAAAGAAAATCCTACCCCAAGGGGAACCTATGCATCCTCAGCCCCCTTACATTGGTGAGCCTAGCTAAGGTGCCCAAGCTTCCTCCTGCATCCCAACTTACCTGCCCAGCCGGTGGTCACCTTCATCCAGCCTCCTGGTCCGAGCCTGCAGCCTCTGTGTGACCGAGATTCACGATTGAAAACCATTGGGCGCTGTGAGAAAGTGGCTCTATATATACTGGACCAAAGTAAGGTACAGTGTGTATAGAGACCACAACCCCCAGAGGTATAACAGAGGTTAAAGCCAGGGCTGACCTTACTCTCCAAAGTGGTAGCTTGGTCGAGCAGTAAGGCGGTTCCAGAGGACAGTATAAAGCATTAGTTGTACCCACTCAGTCGGCAAAAGATTTCACACACACTCAAGGGCTGAACTCCAGGCCAATTGTTTTTATATCTAAAGATAGTTTTATTTTTAGAACCAACAGGTATCAAAATATACTTTTCTCAATATGAGTGATCTCAGACAATTACTTTGCAGTAAGGTAATAAACTTTGTAAATACAATAGTTACAGTGGTTGCAGTAGGCCACACAATTCTAAACACAGTTTAACATTGAGCTCAATGGGTTTTTTCTACATAAATGCAGTTGATTACTTTATAGATTACTTTTGTATCTCCAGGACTGGATCCTAGAGTCGGTCCTGGAGTCTAAGCTGACAACATTTCAGTAAAAACGTTTTGGTTATTGCAATGATTTTTTAAAGAATATAAAGGTATTTTAAAAGTTGAAAAAACTAGCAATGTTATCCTATGGAAGGAAATTCAAGTCACCGGTAAAGTAGGTTCTCGTTACTTTTGTAATCCAGGACTGGACTCCTAGGTTCAGTACTGGGGTCTCTACCAAAGACGAGTAAGTATTTACCGTTCAGTAGTTGGTACGATTTTTTAAGGAATATTTGTAATTTTCAAAAGTAGACAGAAGAAATTTCAGAGAAAGTCAATGGTTTCCTATGGGAGTAAATTCAGGTTATGGGTAAGTACAGTTCTAATTACTTTTGCGGTTCAGTACTGGGCTGAGAGGTACAGTACTGGCTCCTCTCCTGACTCCAGGTTAGTAATTCGAGATTCGTTACTCGGTTGTTTTTATAGGAATATTTTAGAGTTTCAAAACTTCACACTTTGAAGATTTTTCGAGTCAAACCAGTCAATGTTATCTAATGGCAGGAAAGTGAGTTATCGGTTTCCAGGTGAGTACTGGCCTGGTGAAGTTAAGGTTCTGGCCATAGACTCGTAGCTCATAGCTAGGATAGACCAAAAAAACTATCCAAACAGATTCCTCAAGGAGGCTTGGCCTACTTGAGCATCAGCCCTGGAATCAGATTCTAGGCAGTAGTGCCTCGTAAAGGTATGAACTGATTTCCAGGTGGCAGCCTTGCAAATCTGACATTGGGACGTCATGTAAGAAAGCAACTGTGGCTGCTTTCCCCTTAGTGGAATGTGCCTTAGGTGGTAAAGGTAAAGGCCTTTTCGCCAACTGGTAAGCTAAGGTAATGCAGGACACAATCGATCTCGAAATTTATCTCTTAGCGGCTGGGAAGCCTGTTCTCATGGCGCCATAATTGACAAATAATTGATGTCTTCCTAATGCTCTTGGTACTTTCCAGGTAGAACTTAAGCACCCTCTTAAGGTCTAAGGAATGAAGCGACCGCTCAGCCGGGGTCGCTGGATTAGGGAAAAAAGATGGCAGGGAAATGGACTGATTGATATGGAAATCATACACCACTTTAGGGAGGAAAGGATGCGCCCTCAAGACTACTCTGTTATGGTGGAAAACAGTGTAAGGCTCATTGGTACAGTGCTTGGATCTCGCTCACCCTGCGACAGATGTAATGGCTTCCAGAAAAGTCCGTATTGGAGGACCTCAGGAGCCATGCTGTCAAGTTCAGTGAGGGTAGGTTGGGGTGAAGAATCCTCCCTCCCATCTTGGTCAGCAGGTCCGGCCTGCAAGGTAGTCTCCTGTGTGGGAGTACCGACAGATGAAGAAGGTCCGGGTACCACCACTGCCGTGGCCAGTCTGGAGCTATCGGAATCATGGTCATGTCTGATCTGAGTAGCTTGGACACCACCTTCGGGATCAGGGGCAGAGGAGGAAAGGAGTAGGCAAATGTCCCTGACCAGTCCATCACAAGAGCATTCCCCCTTGTCCCTGGACGGTGGAATCTGGACGCGAAGGTGTGGCATTTTGTGTTTTCGTCGTCCACGAATAAATCTTTATACGGACGACCCCAACGATGGAAAAGATCTGCCACCACCTCGTCGTGTAGCACCCAGTCTGGCTGATTTTCGAAGTGCCTGCTGAATGAGTCTGCCTTGACATTTAGCTCTCCCGGAAGATGCACCGCCACCACAGAGAGGTTCCGGGCAAGTAGCCAGTGCCAGATTGCTTGTGACTCCAAGGAGAGAGGACACGACCGAGTCCCACCCTGCTTGTTCAGGTAGAGCATGGTCGTCGTATTGTCAGTTTGGACCAGGACCGAATCGGACTGTATTGTTGGTAGGAAAGCCTTTAGAGCTAGATGGACTGCCCGGAGCTCTAGCATGTTGACGTGGTAGGTCCGTTCTTTTGCTGACCACCGCCCTTGTATCTGAAGGCACCCCATGTGTGCCCCCCAGCCTTGCAGAGACGTGTCTGTCACCACTGATTGTGTTGGTAGTGGCTGGTGAAAAGGGACTCCCACTATCAGATTCCGCTGCTGAACCCACCATGAAAGGGAGGATCTCGCCACCTGGGAGAGAGAGATTTGATCCTCCCAGCGACCTGTTGACTGATCCGACTGGTCCTTTAGCATCTGCTGCAAAGGACGCATCCTTAGTCTGGCATTAGGAATGAGAAAGATGCAGGAAGCCATGGACCCTAACAGGGATGCTACCTGTCGGACTGTTGGATTCTGTACCTGGAGCAGAAGCCTGCACCTCTGCTTCATGGAAGACAGTCTCTCCTCCGAAGGATTCGCTCTTCCCACTCTTGTGTCCAGAACGGAGCCGAAGTAGCTAATAGACTGTGTGGGTTGCTGCACTGACTTTTCCATGTTGACATGCAGCCCGAGGCTGTGCAGTTGTCGCAGAAAAAACTGGAAGTCGCTTCTCACTTGCAGTGGGGATGGGCCTTTCAGCAGCCAGTCGTCCAGGTATGGATAGATGAAGATACCTTTTCTGTGAAGAAAAGCTGCCACCACTGCCATGCATTTGGTGAAGACTCGAGGAGCCGACTTCAGCCTGAAGGGCAGGACCTTGTATTGATGATGTTTGTGGCCGACCACAAATTGCAGGTACTTCCGATGACATTTTGCAATGGAGATGTGGAAGTATGCATCTTGGAGGTCCACCGAACACATCCAATCGCCTGCTTGCAGATGTGGACATATTTGGTGAAGGGCCAACATGCGAAACTTCTCCCTGGTTATGACTTTGTTTAGAAGTCGAAGGTCCAGGATTGGTCGAAACTTGCCCTCCTGATCTTTTTTTGGGGACAAGAAAATATCTGGAGTGAACTCCTTTTCCCCTTTGAGAGGGTGGAACCTCCTCTATTGCTTGTTTTTGGAGAAGAGCTATCACCTCTTTTCGAAGCAGCTTTAACTGATGAGGACGAGACTTCTTTGGTGGAATGTCCTTTGGCTGCGCACGGAAACGTAGCGCATATCCATTGCGTAGTATATTCAGCACCCAGCGATCTCCTGTGATGCTGGCCCACTCTGCTAGATGTTGAGAAGCACTTCCTCCCACTGGAGTGGGCAACGGAGGCGGAGGAAGCCAATGCTCATGACTTTCCCCCTCTCGCCGTGGTAGAGGACTGCTGCTGGTGACCACCTCTACCTCTGTTGGACTTTCCTCCACGAAACTGGGTTTTCTCCTGGTTCTTGTTCTGGGACTACTGAGGAGTTTGAACCCTCTGTTGAGGCCCTTTGCGCTGGCTGGATTTGTAGCGTCGCTTAAATTCCTTCTTCTTCTCCAACCCAACCGTCTTCACCATGTCCAACTTGGTTTTCATTCTAGTCATCTCTTCGTCCGCGTGCGTGCCGAAGAGAGAGGAACCAGAGAACGGAAGTGTAGGAAGGTGGATATCTGACTATGGTTACCCCCAACTTTTTGCCTGGTGTTTTGCTGGTTTTTGACTTAGTTGGCCTGGGATCCTGCTATTCAGGACCCCAGGCTTCCTGCTCTCTGTTAAAATGGACTCCATTTACCCTAGGTACATATCTAATTGGATACTGAGTCACCTTATCAGTCCCTGTACAGTATACCTTAGGTAACCAGGGCATAGGTGTACCCAGGGCCTACCAGGGGCTGTAGCATGTATTATGCCACCCCTGGCTGGCCATCTAAAACTGACACAACTGGCTGCATGACAGCTGGGGCAAGGTGGTATAATCACCCTTTGCTATAGATCTAGTATACCTATATCTAACCCTAAAATGGACACATGTATTCCTATCAGTCACTCCTATGGCAGGCCTTATCAATCCTGAAGGCAGAGTGCTTGGAATTATGTGAGATGGTGCTCTGGCATGAGCTGAGCCCGTCTGCAGCTTGCGGAACCAAGTTCTAATAGCTGTTTCCATGATAACGCTATACCATATACTCTTAAGTGCATTATCAACCTCGCGGTTAAATTCTAACTCTGGTATAACATTATCAAAACATGTCGAGTAAGGTGTCATACGAATTGGAATACTACCCCCTCGCCAATTCTGGCGATGGGGTAGCATTCCACCCTTCTAGAGGGACACAACATGTATGTAACTGTGAGCCCCGGTTAAAGTTAACTCGAGCCTCAGCATCACAAAATGGATGCTGTCACCACAGACACAAGTCTGACCTCCTGCTGCTGGGAGTCCTTCCAGCGAGGGAGGCTTGGACAAAGGCTTTCCTGCCTTGGGAGGTGCTAGCACCACCCCAGACAGGATTTTGTGTATTGGGTAGGATAGGCCTGAAAGGAATGAGACATGCCTGGGGCACACAAGGTGTCCTGTGCATACACCGGTTCAAACCAGTTGCTGGGGCATCCCTGCCCCAGCTCTGGCGGGAAACCGGACAAAGGATAGGGGGTGTAGCCACCCCCCTCCCTGGTCCCACCCAGGGGAGGGACCTAGTCAGTAGTGCAGCCCCCTTTACCAGGATAAAGGTAGGAGCTGGTCCCATTCCAAATTAGATTATCCTGAACAATTCTACAAGAAGAAACTCTGGACTTCGACGTTCTGCTCCACAGAAGACAGAAGAATCTCCCTTGTGGGCAAGGAGTGTCCACCCTGCAACTGCAGGCACCATCAAGCGTCCAGCGGCTTCACTTTGTCGTCTTCCCTCGAGGATCCAGACTTCAGAGCCCGACGAGACCCGGATTTCCAGACCTCTCCGACCTCAACTCACATCTGCAGCAAAGCTGAGACCCGTGGGTGCGACGAGACACGTGGGACCGGCCATCTTGAACGAACCTGCACTTCGCTTCCAGCACGACCCCTGAGGTAAACTCTACCAAGTGATTGGGGATTAAGAAGCCCCAGCCCCGAGCAGCCCCTGCACCGAAGATCAGCCCTCCAGCATCCACGAGATCTGCGTGGGGCCCTTCTGCTTGTTTGCTGCTCGACGCGTTGTCTGGTCACTTGCCGGCTGGCTAGTGGCCTCCTAGACGACGAACCTTTGAATCTTCACTGCTGGTCTGGTTGCTCCAGACTGGCCCTTGCTCCCTTCCAAAAGAGGGGCACCCCGGACTCTCCTAGTCCGCACCAGACGTCTTTTCCCTTCACCGTGTGGGTTGCCTTTGCCAAGGCCTGTTGAGTCCAATCCCGGATCCGACACCGCCGACAGCGAGAGCCTGCGTGGGACAGCTCGTGCCTCCATCCTGGTCGTCGAAGACACCTCCTGGTCCACGTGGCTGCAGAGTCAAGCGTCCACTCTTCACCTGATCGCGACGACAGCACCTGGTTCCTTCCTGGTTTCACACCGGTCACTGGCTAGTGACTTTGAACACTGTCCCCTCTGCTTTCAGGTCCTCTTCTTCACCGATCCACCCTTGGATCGCACCGGACATGTTCCTCCTGGTCACCTTCCAGGCTCCATAGACTTCAACGCGAGAACCCGACACACTTTGACACCTATGCACCCGCAGCCCGTGGGTGAGGTAACGAGAGCATTTCGGTGCTCAAGGGTAGTCTAACTGTCCTAGTGTCCAGTTCCACAGTCGTTTTAGTCCTAACTAGTCAGGATTGTCCGTACTCACCTTTAACTTGAACTGTACTGTCCATAGACGTTGTTACGCATCTCGCGTGTGAGTTCACACTCTGTACACGCGTCCCGTGGGCCTCCTATTACTTACCGAAGGTGAAGATAGCGTAGTCCTAGCGAACCTCCAGCCTCTGGACAGCTCCATTCTTTTAATCGACTTTCACATTCCACTTACTTAGTATATGGTTTGTCGTGCCTCTAGGGCACCATTGTAATTTTGTGCAACTTGTCGTATTTTTCGTGAGAGATTGTCATGTGCTTAGCCCTCTGACCTCATAAAGAGTTCAGAGGTGTTGTTATTAATAAATATATTGTTTATTTTCATAACCAAGGGGTTATATTGTGGTAAAACAGCTGGCTTCACATGCCAAAAGAGGTTAGCCTAAGACTGCTTTGTCCATGCTACCATTAGGATAGCTGGTCTAGAAGGTTGACTTACAACCAATCACCATAAGGGTTGTTTGGACTGATACAAGGTGATCACTAGAACTAGTGAGCATCATATATCGGGCCAACTTCTCACAGGAAGGTTTAAGATGCGTTGCTGAGCATCGGGTTTAAGGCCTGTCAAGCGTAACCAAGAAGACCTTCTGGCGCATATTCCATGCGCATTGGAATGCGTAGACAGCACTGCGCCGTCCGCCGGCGTGCTAATCATCTGGTTCGCCACCAGACAGCCCTCTGTCAGTGTCTCTTCAAAGTCTTTCTGGTTTTCTTTTGGCAGTTTAGACTTGAAGCGCTCCATGAAATCCCATAAGGCTCTATCATATCTGCCTAAAAGTGCGGCCGCACTGGAGACCTTCAGTGTAGAAGCGGCAGAATTGCAGACCTTGCGACCCCACGAGTCCTGGGGCATGCTGTCTTTATCTGGAGAAACTGAAGAGGTAGCAGTGACCGCATGTGTCTTACGTGCTGCTGCTATGATCACCGAGTCTGCAGGGGGATCAGACTTAAAGACCGGGTCAGAGGCAGCTGGCTTGTATTTCTTTTGGATGCGAGCCGGCACCGAATTAATGGTCACTGGAGACAGGAGTACGTCCATGACCGGTTCCACAATGCCTGGAACCAACTGGCGCAATGGACGAGACGCAGACTTCTGGTGAAGCGTCTCAAAAATCACTGTCGTGGTGACCTGGGGAACAGACATCGCAATGTTGAGTTTCTGAGCCCCCCTCTGCAGGACATCATGGTATGTATTAATGTCATTGATCGGGGAGACCCTAGAGATAGGGCTCTCCGAAAGCGTGGGGGAATAATCCCTCTTTGAAGATTGGTCAGAGGAGGTAGAAGAAGTAGACGGTGTTCTCCTACTTCTGCGATGAGCACTGTGCCTCCTATCCCTTGATCTACTTGGGTGGTTCTTCCTTCTGGGGGAACGGGACCTAGCAGGCCTCCTCACAGGTGATCTCTCAGCTTGGACTCTGTGCCTGGGAGGGCTGTGTCTATCCGCTTCTTCAACCAGTCTTTGAAGCGGAGACCTGTGCATAGGACTGGCATACTCTTGCATCCGTCTCGTAGCCCCTGTATCCCGCCTGTGATCTAATGGCAGATTCCATCTCTGGGACAACCGCACCTCAGTAGAAGGAGCTCCGTCCGTCGTAAAGGTGACTTGTGGACAGTTTCCCTGTGAGAAGTTGGCCTCATATATGATGCTCACTAGTTCTAGTGATCACCTTGTATCAGTCCAAACAACCCTTATGGTGATTGGTTGTAAGTCAACCTTATAGACCAGCTATCCTAATGGTAGCATGGACAGAGCAGTCTTAGGCTAAACTCTTTTGGCATGTGAAGCCAACTGTTTTACCACATATAACCCCTTGAATACCAGATGAAAGGACACCACACAGGTTATGAAAATAAACAATATATTTATTACTAACAAACACCTCTGAACTCTTTGAGATCAGAGGGCTAAGCACATAACAATCTCTTTAAGAAAAATCCAATAAGTCGCACAAATTACAATGGTGCCCTAGGGGCATGACAAACCATATACTAAGTAAATGGTATAAGGAAATCGATAGAGGAAATGAAGATGCCCAGAGGCTGTAGGATCGCTGGGACTACACCACCCTAACCTTAGGTAAGTAGCAGGAGGCCCACGGGACGCGTGTGCAGAGTGTGAACTCACACGTGAGATGCGGAACAAAGTCAATGGGCAGAACAAATTACGAAAAGGTAAGTAACAGACAATTCCGACTAGTTAGGACTAAAACGACTGGATATCTGGACACTAGGAGAGTCAATCTACCTATGAGCACCGAAATGCTCTCGTTACCTCACCCACGGGCTGCGGGTGCATAGGTGTGAAAGTGTCAGGTTTCTGTGTTGAAGTCAATGGAGCCGTGAAGAAAGATGCTGTAGGCGACCAGGAGGAAGATGTCTGGTGCGATCCAAGGGTGGATCGAGGAAGAGGAGGACCTGAAAGCAGAGGGGACAGTGTTCAAAGTCACTAGCCAGTGACCGGTGTGGAACCAGGAAGGAACCAGGTGCTGTCGTCGCGATCAGGTGAAGAGTGGATGCTTGTCTCTGCAGCCACGTGGACCAGGAGGTGTCTTCGACGACCAGGATGGAAGCACGAGATGTCCCACGCAGGCTCTCGCTGTCGGCGGTGTCGGATCCGGATTTGGAGTCAACAGGCCTTTGCAAAGGCAACCCACGCGGTGAGTGAAAACTGCGTCTGGTGCGGACCAGGAGGGTCCGGGGTGCTCCTCTTTTGGAAGGGAGCAAGGGCCAGTCTGGAGCAACCAGACCAGCAGTGAAGATTTCAAGGTTCGTCGTCTAGGAGGCCACTAGCCAGCCGGCAAATGACCAGACAACGCGTCGAGCAGCAATCAAGCAAAAGGTCCCCACGCAGATCTCGTGGATGCTGGAGGGCTGGTCTTTGGTGCAGGAGCTGCTCGGGGCTGGGGCTTCTCAATCCCCAAAGCACTTACTCGAGGATGCCTCTGAAGTCGTGCTGGAAGCGAGGTGCAGTTTCTTCAAGATGGCCGGTCCCACGTGTCTCGTCGCACCCACGGGTCTCAGCTGTGCTGCAGATGTGGGTAGAGGTCGGAGAGGTCTGGGAATCTGGGTCTCGTCGGGCTATGAGGTCTGGTTCCGGCAGGAGGACGACCAAGTGAACCGCTAGGACGCTTGATGGTGCCTGCAGTTGCAGGGTGGACACTCCTTGCCCACGAGGGAGATTCTTCAGTCTTTTGGGGAGCAGAACGTCGAAGTCCAGAGTTTCTTCTTTGTAGAGTTGTTAAGGATAATCTAACTTGGAATGGGACCAGCTCCTACCTTTATCCTGCTAAAGGGAGCTGTACTGTGACTAGGTCCCTCCCATGGGTGGGACCAGGAAGGGGGGTGGTTACACCCCCCTATCCTTTGTCCAGTTTCGTGCCAGAGCTGGGGCTGGAGTGCCCCAGCAACTGGTTTGAACCGGGGTATGCACAGGGACACCTTGTGTGCCCCAGGCATGTCTCATTCCTTTCAGCCCTGCCTACCTCAATACACAAAATCCTGTCTGGGGTGGTGCTAGCACCACCAAAGGCAGGAAACCCTTTGTCCAGGCCTCCCTCGCTGGAAGGACTCCCAGTAGCAGGAGGTCAGACTTGTCTGTGGTGGTAGCATCCATTTTGTGATGCTGAGGCTCTGTTTAAGTTTAACCGGGGTTCACAGTAACATACATGTCGTGTCCCTCTAAAAGGGTGGAATGCTACCCCCGTCGCCAGAACTGGCGAGGGGGTAGTATTCCAATTTGTATCACACATTACTCGACATGTTTTGATAATGCTATACCAAAGTTGGCAATAACCGCGAGGATTATAATGCACTTAAGAGTATATGGTATAGCATTATCATGGAACAGCTATAAGGACTTGTTCCGCAAGCTGCAGACAGGCTCAGCTCATGCTAGAGCACCATCTCACATAAGTCCAAGCACTCTGCCTTCAGGATTGATAAGGCCTGCCATAGGAGTGACTGATAGGAGTATATGTGTCCATTTTGGGGTTAGATGTAGGTATACTATATCTACAGCAAACTGTGATTACACCACCTTGCCCCAGCTGTCTTACCAGCCAGTTGTGTCTGTTTAGATGGCCAGCCAGGGGTGGCATAATACATGCTGCAGCCCCTGGTAGGCCTTCGGTACACCTATGCCCTGGGTACCTAAGGTACTCTGTACAGGGGCTGATAAGGTGACCCAATACCAATTGGTAAATGCACCTAAAGTACATGTGTGTCAATTTAGAGCGAGAACAGCTAGGCTGTGGGTCTGATTAGCAGGCCCACAGCCAGGGAAAGTTTTAAACCAGTGAAGCAAAAAGCAAAAATCTGGGGTGACCATAGGATTGCAGACCCTACTTTCCTACAGTCCCCAGCTTCTGGAAAGGCTGACTTTGAAGCAGCTCACCTGGACGAACGCGAGGATGAGTGGCGGGATGCTGACTCCGTCACTAGAATCACCGAGCCTTCTCTGGATCTCTCTGAAGCGGGCCTCGACGTCGGTCGGAGGTCCCTCAATGTCGATTTTTCCTTACTTGATTCTTATCTCCTCGACGTCGAGCGCTCTGACATCGAAAACCTCAACGGCGAACGATGCCGGTGAGGCTGATGAAGATCGGTGATCCCTCGACGTTGAACGACATTGTGCAGCAGATGACTGAGCGTTTCTCTCTCTCGATGCTGAACGTCGCTGGGACGACGGCGGAGCAGCCAATCTCGACGTCGAGGGTCTACGCGACGACGGCGGAAGGGTATTGGGCACCCTCGATGCCGACGAGACGACTGAGATCTCATCCTCGGCGTCGATCGATGTCTGATTGTAGACGGCGGAGGACTCTGGGATCTCGATGTAGAGTGTCTTGACGGCGGAGGGGTATTGGGCACCCTCGACAACGACATGACGACGACATATCTCATCCGACGCCTGGTTGTCGACGGCAGAGGACTCTGGGCTCGACGTCGATCGCTGTATCTGCGACGACGGAGGTGAGCCTGCCCTCAACGCCGAACGTGTCGACGGCGGAGGGTCTCTGCTCCTCAACGCCGATCGTCGCCTGGTTGACGACGGCAGAGGTGTGATGCTCTTCGACGCAGATCGTCGCCGGGTTGACGACTGCGAAGGGTCTTGAATTCGACGTCGACGTACTTGAATCTCTTCTTCTCTACGCCGAGCCTGCTGTCGAAGGTCGTTGTTTAGATAAATGACCCACTGGTAGTTCTTTTCTCCGCGCCGAGCCAGACGCTGAAGTTGAAGGGTGTGAAGTCTTGTCCTTAGAACGTGTCCTAGACCTCTTGGAGCCCTTCTTTACCGGAGACCTTCCTCTGGATGACCTGTGAGCTAGACCATAGATGCAAATTCTCTCCCTGTCCTTCAGAATTCTTCCTGACAGGGTTTTGCAGTGAGGACCGGTCCTTCGATCATGTTCTTCAGACAGACAAAGTATACAGACTTCATGGTTGTCTGCCTTGGCCTTCTTGTTACCACAAGAAGGGCAGGCATGAAAAAGAGAAGGCATTGTAAGATAGAAAATGCCAAAAAAACTGTCAATAAAAGACATATTCTTACTTGACAAGATGTAATACGTCGGAGTAAGACCAACAAGTTGTGAAAAAGAAGTGCATTTCTGACAGAAATCAGAAATGAGTGGAGCTATGTTACCAGGATCCTTCCTGAAGGAGCCAGAAAGAACTGACCTAACTGTCACCCCTGAGGCATGATGGGAAGCTGGGGGTCAGGAGTGCCTTAAAGGCACGGTACAAAAGACTCGTGTCTGAGAATACCCCTTTTGTACCACATTTGCTCGCCATAAGTTGGCAGGGTATGCTCAGACGTGAGTCCCTTGCTCACTTTGCTACTTGATTCAAGCAAGCCGGGCTGAAGACGGCTGAAATGCCAGAAACCGGTCCTCGGAAGCTTGTTTCCAGGGAAGGCATGGCTTGGCAGTTCGGGCTGGACTGTTCCCATGAGGCACAGGGTCAGAATGATTTGCATATAGCCATGTCTGAACTGGGGTGGCATAGTGGGCTAAAGAACGGTGATGGATTAAACCCAGATCTGTTGACTGGGTGTGAGTGTTTGATTGGTTCAGATGCTCTGTCCATCACCACCCCCTTTTGTACCACTTAAAGGCACGGTGTCAGTTTATTGCTATGCAGCTACATGTTAGCTTTTTAGTCTTTTTAGACTGTATTTGCAATGCAGCCTGGGAGCTTTCCATGTTTTCAGGGTTTTTATGAGAATTTCTACTGCTTTCTAAGCATTAAATCAGTTTCTAAACAAACCTTGTTGTTGTTTCTCATGTTTCTAATGCATGTTATTCATATATGGTGGAAATTCTTTACAGCATATTTCAGCTCTGGTGTTTATTGGGCTGCAATTGCATATATATATATCTATCTCTCTATCACCCTCACTCTATCTCTATCTCTATCACCCTCACTCTATCTCTATCTCTATCACCCTCACTCTATCTCTATCTCTATCACCCTCACTCTATCTCTCTCTATCACCCTCACTCTATCTCTCTCTATCACCCTCACTCTATCTCTCTCTATCACCCTCACTCTATCTCTCTCTATCACCCTCACTCTATCTCTCTCTATCACCCTCACTCTATCTCTATCACCCTCACTCTATCTCTCTCTATCACCCTCACTCTATCACCCTCACTCTATCTCTATCACCCTCACTCTATCTCTATCACCCTCACTCTATCTATCTCTATCACCCTCACTCTATCTATCTCTATCAC
Organism: Lissotriton helveticus; assembly: GCF_964261635.1. Taxonomy (NCBI): domain Eukaryota; kingdom Metazoa; phylum Chordata; class Amphibia; order Caudata; family Salamandridae; genus Lissotriton; species Lissotriton helveticus. The sequence goes on from NC_136063.1 coordinate 296,387,328, forward strand.
CCTCACTCTATCTCTATCACCCTCACTCTATCTCTATCACCCTCACTCTATCTCTATCACCCTCACTCTATCACTATCACCCTCACTCTATCTATCTCTATCACCCTCACTCTATCTCTCTCTATCACCCTCACTCTATCTCTCTCTATCACCCTCACTCTATCTCTCTCTATCACCCTCACTCTATCTCTATCACCCTCACTCTATCTCTATCACCCTCACTCTATCTCTATCACCCTCACTCTATCTCTATCACCCTCACTCTATCTCTATCACCCTCACTCTATCTCTCTCTATCACCCTCACTCTATCTCTCTCTATCACCCTCACTCTATCTCTATCACCCTCACTCTATCTCTCTCTATCACCCTCACTCTATCACCCTCACTCTATCTCTATCACCCTCACTCTATCTATCTCTATCACCCTCACTCTATCTATCTCTATCACCCTCACTCTATCTATCTCTATCACCCTCACTCTATCTATCTCTATCACCCTCACTCTATCTCTATCACCCTCACTCTATCTCTATCACCCTCACTCTATCTCTATCACCCTCACTCTATCACTATCACCCTCACTCTATCTATCTCTATCACCCTCACTCTATCTCTCTCTATCACCCTCACTCTATCTCTCTCTATCACCCTCACTCTATCTCTCTCTATCACCCTCACTCTATCTCTATCACCCTCACTCTATCTCTATCACCCTCACTCTATCTCTATCACCCTCACTCTATCTCTATCACCCTCACTCTATCTCTATCACCCTCACTCTATCTCTATCACCCTCACTCTATCTCTCTCTATCACCCTCACTCTATCTCTATCACCCTCACTCTATCTATCTCTATCACCCTCACTCTATCTATCTCTATCACCCTCACTCTATCTATCTCTATCACCCTCACTCTATCTATCTCTATCACCCTCACTCTATCTCTATCACCCTCACTCTATCTCTATCACCCTCACTCTATCTCTATCACCCTCACTCTATCTATCTCTATCACCCTCACTCTATCTCTCTCTATCACCCTCACTCTATCTCTCTCTATCACCCTCACTCTATCTCTATCACCCTCACTCTATCTATCTCTATCACCCTCACTCTATCTATCTCTATCACCCTCACTCTATCTCTATCACCCTCACTCTATCTCTATCACCCTCACTCTATCTCTATCACCCTCACTCTATCTCTATCACCCTCACTCTATCTCTATCACCCTCACTCTATCTCTATCACCCTCACTCTATCTCTATCACCCTCACTCTATCTCTATCACCCTCACTCTATCTCTATCACCCTCACTCTATCTCTATCACCCTCACTCTATCTATCTCTATCACCCTCACTCTATCTCTATCACCCTCACTCTATCTATCTCTATCACCCTCACTCTATCTATCTCTATCACCCTCACTCTATCTCTCTCTATCACCCTCACTCTATCTCTCTCTATCACCCTCACTCTATCTCTATCACCCTCACTCTATCTCTATCACCCTCACTCTATCTCTATCACCCTCACTCTATCTCTATCACCCTCACTCTATCTCTATCACCCTCACTCTATCTCTATCACCCTCACTCTATCTCTATCACCCTCACTCTATCTATCTCTATCACCCTCACTCTATCTATCTCTATCACCCTCACTCTATCTATCTCTATCACCCTCACTCTATCTATCTCTATCACCCTCACTCTATCTATCTCTATCACCCTCACTCTATCTATCTCTATCACCCTCACTCTATCTATCTCTATCACCCTCACTCTATCTCTCTCTATCACCCTCACTCTATCTCTCTCTATCACCCTCACTCTATCTCTCTCTATCACCCTCACTCTATCTCTCTCTATCACCCTCACTCTATCTCTCTCTATCACCCTCACTCTATCTCTATCACCCTCACTCTATCTCTCTCTATCACCCTCACTCTATCTCTCTCTATCACCCTCACTCTATCTCTCTCTATCACCCTCACTCTATCTCTCTCTATCACCCTCACTCTATCTCTCTCTATCACCCTCACTCTATCTCTCTCTATCACCCTCACTCTATCTCTATCACCCTCACTCTATCTCTATCACCCTCACTCTATCTCTATCACCCTCACTCTATCTCTATCACCCTCACTCTATCTCTATCACCCTCACTCTATCTCTATCACCCTCACTCTATCTATCTCTATCACCCTCACTCTATCTCTATCACCCTCACTCTATCACTATCACCCTCACTCTATCTATCTCTATCACCCTCACTCTATCTCTCTCTATCACCCTCACTCTATCTCTAACTCTAACTCTATCACCCTCACTCTATCTCTATCACCCTCACTCTATCTCTAACTCTAACTCTATCACCCTCACTCTATCTCTATCACCCTCACTCTATCTCTATCACCCTCACTCTATCTCTATCACCCTCACTCTATCTCTATCTCTATCACCCTCACTCTATCTATCTATCCATCTATCTATCTATCGTGTTTCCGGGGTCCCGCGCATGGGCGGGAATATTCTAATGCTTATGACTTTGATGAGGATACACCTGGAAGAGAACTAGGATTACAGGTAAGTAACTAATCCTTACACCCTCAGCGGCACAGAGGCGCCGGGTGCAGAGAGTAGGCTCAATGCAATCCAATGGAGGGTAGGGGGCCTTCGGTTGGTGGCTGCAAGCAAGCAGGCCACGTGGCTGTGGAAGGTGAGCTCCTGATCACTTACTCTGGGCAAGTGGGGAGGTAGAGTAGGGAAGTAGTTGCACTCCAGCGGCACTCGGGTGGCAGGGTGCTTTTGAGCCGTCGGGCGCTCGATGTTAGCGAGTGGGAAAGTTAAAAGTGAACAAAGGCTACAGGCTCGGGGACGGCGATTCTTCAGGTGCAACCACCACTTCGAGAGGTAAGTTGGGTTCTTGGAGAAGAGGTAGGTACCCCAAAAAAAGGCACGGGGGACCATGGGGCGCCGGGTGCAGGGGTGTCTTTTGGTGTCGGGAAAAGCTTACCCTCAGCTGGTCGCGGTTGGAGGGGTCCCTGGTTCTGAGGCTACATGTGTCATCTGGGTCGTCGAGGAGGGTCTTTGGCACTGGACTTAGGGTCCCAGTCACGGGGGGGACTTCCTCGTGGCCTTGGATCACTCTAGCAAGGGCTGGGCTTGGCGGGTGCAGAGTGGGCTGGATTCGCTGTTCCTGGCTGGCACCAGGGGTATTGCTGTTGGAGCAGACCCTCTGCTCAGGGGAAACCCAGTCTGGTAGAGAGGGTCAAGGCAGGCAGGTCCTCCGGGTTGTCCAAGGTTGCTGTCCGTAGGCATCGCCGGGATTAAGCAGGAGCAGATTCCAGGATCGACAGGCCGGTAGGGCCCGGGTGTCGTCCTGTTAGCAGCTGCACGGCGGGTCTTCTTCCTCTTGATCTTCTTTCTTCTTTTCTTATCGGGATCTGAGGAAGGAAGGTTCAGGATGCCCCTAAATACTGAATTTAGGGATGTTACAGGTAGGGCAAAGGCAGGGACCAACAGGTCCCTGTCCTAGGGTGGGTACTCGCCCCTAGCCTGCTCCTCTCATGTGAGAGGGGGGCAGGAGCTTAACTGTGATTGTGCAGGGCTCCCCATCCTCAATGTGGCTGGAGCCCGGGGTCCTACTTCACCTCACCTCTCCCACCTGACGTAGGTTTTCCCACCAGTCTTCCTGCCAAAGTGGGGGTCAGAACTGGTGGTGGCCAGTTGCTGAGTAGAGCAAGTGGTCTGGAGAAGCTCACAAGGGCGGCAGGCCTTTGAAGCTTCCCCCTGCCCATCCTGGGGGAAGAGACCTAGCACCTTGCCCAAGATGTGCATTGTTGCAGGCCCAGGAGAGCAGAGTGCTCTCCACCCAGGGGTCCAGAAACATGTCTGCGGTGTGGCCGCCTAGGCAGACTCTCAGTCCAGACATGGATTGTAGGTTAGGATTTCAGGGGGCATCTCTAAAATGCCCTCTGGTGCATTTTACATTAAATCCCACAGTGGCATCAGTGTGGATTTAATGTGCTGAGAACTTTGATAACAAACTTATCTGAAAGAAACAGGTTAGTGTTAGATTCCTTACCTTAGAATATCCCCAGGCGTCAGACTGGATCCGGAAAGTTTTCGTCAGCAGTACCACTGCGCGTCGCTAGGTGTCGTCTGCGGCTCCGCGTCCGTTGTCTGTCGTGATCGCCGGGATGATTTCGTCGCAGTACTTGACGCCGCCCTCACGCACTGACGTCAGTTCTTCTTTTTTCCGCCCCAGCAAGCGCATATCTGGGAAGAGCAGTACGCCAGTCAATTTTTGACTAACATTTTGATCACTTTCTCGAGTCAACCCCCGACGACGCTAGGAATGCCTGGTTTTGAACCTTGCGAGGACTGTCACCGCTTGATGTCTGTGACAGACTGTAGGAAGGTTGACCCCTGACTATGGTTGCCCCCAACTTTTTGCCTGGTGTTTTGCTGGTTTTCTGACTTAGTTGACCTGGGGCCCTGCTATTCAGGACCCCAGGCCTACTGCTCTCTCTGTAAAATGGATTCCATGTACCTTAGGTACATATCTAAATTGGATACTGAGTCACCTTACCAGTCCCTGTACAGTGTACCTTAGGTACCCAGGGCATAGGTGTACCCAGGGCCTACCAGGGGCTGCAGCATGTATTATGCCACCCCTGGCTGGCCATCCAAATCTGACACAACTGGCTGCTTGACAGCTGGGGCAAGGTGGTGTAATCACCCTTTGCTTTAGATATAGTATACCTATATCTAACCCTAAAATGGACACACAGATCTCCTATCAGTCACTCCTATGGCAGGCCTTAACAATCCTGAAGGCAGAGTGCTTGGAATCGTGTGAGATGGTGCTCTGGCATGAGCTGAGCCTGTCTGCGGCTTTCGGGATCTATCCCTTAGCCGTTTCCATGATATCGCATACCATATACTCTTAAGTGCATTATAATCCTCGCGGTTATGTGCCAACTCTGGTATCGCTTTATCAAAACATGTCGAGTAAGGTGTCATACGAATTGGAATACTAACCCCTCGCCAATTCTGGCGACGGGGTTAGCATTCCACCCTTCTAGAGGGACACGACATGCCTGTAACCTATAACCCGGTTAAAAGTCAGACAGAGCCTTAGCATCCACAAAATGGATGCTGCCACCGAGACACAAGTCTGCCCTCCTGCTGCTGGGAGTCCTCCCAGAGCAGGAGATAAGGACAAAGGGTTTCCTGCCAGGGGCGGTGCCAGCACCGTCCCAGACAGGGTTTTGTGTATTGTAGGTAGGCAGGGCTTTAGAGGAAGGTGACTGCACGTGGCACCCCGGTGCTCACTGTGCATAGGCTGGCTGGAACCAGTTCCAGGGTCACTCCAGACCCTGTGCTGGGGAAAAGCCCGCCAAGGAAGTGGGTGTAACCACCCCCCTCCTGGTCCCACCCATAGGGCAGGACCTAGTCGCGTGCCAGCCCCTTTTTACAGGATAAAGGTAGAGACTGGCCCCCTTCCAAATCAGATCATCTTTGAATCCTGAAACTACTTTCTGCGAAAGGAACTCAAGACTTCTTCCTAAGATTTCTCCCTTGTGACTAAGGAGTAGTCACCCTGCATCCGCAGGCACCATCTAAGAACACTGCGGTCTGCTGTAAGTCCTTCCTCCGGAATCCGACTGCCCAGCTCGACGAGAACCGACTTCCCTGGCACCTCTGACCTCTACCCACCTCTACAGCCCAGCTGAGAACCGTGGGTGCGACGAGACCTCAAGGGACCGGCCATCTGCAAGACTGCACGACTTCTTTCCAGCAAGCCCGCCGAGTAATCTACTGGTGAGTGCTTTGGGGTCCGAGAAGCCCCGACTCTGAGCAGCTCCAGCTCCGAAGTGCAGCCCCCCAGCATCTCCACGATCTGCGTGGGGCCCTTCTGCTTTCCGCTGCTCACCGCGTTGTTTGGCTACTCGCCCGTTGGCTTGTGGCCTTCCTGACGACGCCCGACGACATTTCTGCTGCTGGTCTGGTTGCTCCAGACTGGCCCTTGCTCCCTTCCCGAAGAGGAGCACCCTGGACCCTCCTGGTCCACTCAAGACGCCATTTTGAGTCCACCGCGTGGGCTTGAATTAGCCAAGGCTTGTTGCCCAATCCTGGGTAACTTCGACGCCAACGACTTCATCCTTCGTGGGACAGCTCGCACCTCCATCCTGGTCGCCGACAACGCCTCCTGGTCCGAGAGACTGCAGAGCCCAGCAGCGCCCACTCACCTGACTGCGGTGACTTCGCCCGGTGCCATCCTGGTGCCCACTTAATCACTGGCTAGTGATTCAAGAACTTGGTCCCCTCTGCTTTCAGGTTTTCTTCTTCCTTGATCCAGGCTTGGATCCATCGAACTTTTCTTCACTGGTCGCCTGCCAGCAACTTCCTTCTTCCAGGCTCCTGGTCCGGCAACGAGATCCCCGACGTCTTTTCAGACCTATGCAGCTGCAGCCCCTGGGCTAGGTAACTTCGGCACTCCGGTGTCCCAGCATAGCCTCACTATCCAAGGGTCAGGATCCACTGTCGTTTTCTCCCTACCAGGTCGGGTTCGCCCGTGAACACTAACTTTGTGAATTCTAGCTTCCATAGACTTTGTCCCGCATCCCGCGTGAGAGTGCACACTCTGCACCCGAGTCCCCTGGGTCTCCTAGTAGTAATCTAACGATTCCCTAGTCCAGTCCTAGCGATTCCAAAGCCTATTAGAACTGTTACTTACCTGCTAGTAATTCGCATTCCACTTTTAGCGTATATGGTTTTTCGTGCCCCTCGGGCATTTGTGTAATGTGCTAACTTAAAAGTATTTTCGTAAGAGTTTTGTTGTGTGCTTAGCACCCTGTCCTCATAAAGAGTACAGGGTTGTTGTGATTCTAATAAATACATTGTTTATTTTCATAACACTTGTGTGGTGTCCTTTCACTGGGTGTTCAAGGGGTAATGTGATGGTAAAACAGCTGGCTTAACACGCCCTCTAGAGTCTTAGCCTTAGACTGCTCGTATCCATGCTACTAGGATAGCTGGTCTATAAGGTTGACTTACAACCAATCATCAATAAGGGTTGTTTGGACTGATATATAGTGATCACTAGAATAGTGAGCACTGCACATCAGGCCAACTTCTCACACAGACCACCACCGTCGGTGTCTTTATTGCCTCGGGGCAGACCATGATGACAAGTCTTGCCCCGACTGCCGGGCCTTGATGTCGAAGGCTAGAAGGGAGGCGATCCCATAAGCTGCTTGAGATCCGGCAGTCGGCTCTGCGCCGCTCGAGGTCGAAGTCGAGGGACCGGTCGTGGAGCCGAAGTCATAACTGCTTGACGAGCCACCACCACTCGTCGGGCTCCAAGTCCTCGGGTAAGTCGATGCATTCGAAAAAAGTCTAAGAGGCGTTATCGCTCTTAGCCTCTAAGCATTCCTAGTCCGGCTTTTCAGGCCCATTCGATGCCAGTGGGGGGCAGGGTTCGCCATCACCTCCTCCACTGGCGCACCATCACGTCGGACAGGTGGGTGCTGCAAATCGTCCCAAGGGGCTACGCCCTCACCTTCGAGGTGACCCCTCCAGCCATGCCACCGCAGTACCACCTCATGTCGGGGGATCACTTGAAACTACTGCAGGAGGAAGTTATGGCCCTCTTGGCCAAGGGGGCCATCGAGCACGTTCCTGGCCCAGAAGTAGGACGTGGTTGCCTATTCCCACTACTTGCTGGTACCCAAGAAGGGCAATGGAGGCCTACGCCCTATCTTGGACCTACGGAGCGTCAACAGCTTCCTCCGGAAGGAGAAGTTAAAGATGTTGACTTTGGACAGGTCCTAGCTGCCCTGGCCCCGGGAGATTGGATGGTAGCGTTGGACTTAAAGGACGCGTATTTCCACATCCCCGTCCTGCCGGCCCTCCGGCGTTACCTGCGGTTCACGGTAGGCCACGGGCACTTTCAGTTTACCATGCTCCCCTTAGGCCTTACCAGCGCCCCTCGGGTGTTCACGAAAGTGATGGCGGTGGTCGCAGCTCATCTGCGCAGATCAGGGGTTTCAGGCTTCTCCTATCTCGACAATTTGTTGTTGACGGCGGGCTCGCCTTAGTCAGCCGTCTCCCACCTCCAGACTACGGCCGACCTCCTCCACTCACTGCAGTTCTCCATCAACGTGCCGAAGTCGCACCTGTGCCCCTCTCAGAAGCTCCTTTTCATCGGAGCGGTTCTGGACTCGGCGAGGTAACGGGTTTATCTCCCCCGAACAGCGGGTTCAGGATATTCAGGCTTTCAGCCTTTCTCCCGAGTCTCGGTCAGGTTGACGCTGGGGCTGATGGCCTCCTGCATCCTTCTGGTGCATCACGCTAGGTGGCGGATGCGGGCTCTGCAGTGGGACCTGAAGTTTGAGTGGGCACAGCTTAAGGGCAACCTGTCCGACCACGTCCTGATCTCGGAGGGCACTGCGAGTCAGTTGCAGTGGTGGCTCACGAACCGCGATTGGGTCAGTGGCAGATCCCTCCCCCCAACCGGCTTACGTAGTGGTGACAGATGCGTCCCTCCTGGGATGGGGGGGCCACATGGGAGAGGGGGAGATCAGAGGCCACTGGTTTCCGGCGGAATCCAGGCTCCATATCAACCTTCTGGAGCTACGGGCAATCCGACTTGCACTGAAGGCATTTCTTCCCTCTGTCCGGGGAAGTTTAGTGCAGGTGTTCACGGACAACATCACCGCCATGTGGTACTGCAACAAACAAGGCGCGGTGGGGTCGTGTACCCTTAGTCAGGAGGCTCTGCGCCTCTGGCAATGGCTGGAACACCATGGTGTCACCCTGGTGGTTCAACACCTGGCAGGTTCTCTGAACGCCAGGGCGGACAAACTCAGCCACCGGTGCATGATGGATCACGAATGGCGTCTGAACTCGGGGGGGCCTCTTTCAGCAGTGCGGAGAGCCTTGGTTAGATCTCTTCGTCACCGAAGAGAATGCGCAATGTCATCAGTTCTGCGTGTTGTAATTTCGAAGGCGGCACTCGCTCGGAGACGCTTTTCTTCGCGAGTAGAGCTGCAGTCTGCTGTACGCCTTTCCGCCTATACCACTTCTGCCCAGAGAGCTGAAGATCAGGCGTGACCGGGCCCAAGTCATCCTTGTGGCTCCGGACTGGGCATGAAGATACTGGTATCCCGAGCTACTCCGCATGTCAGTCGATCCCCCGATTCGTCTTCCTCTTCAGGAGGACCTTCTGTCGCAGGAGCAGGGGACGGGCGTCCACCTGAACCTGTCCAGTCTCCACCTACATGCGTGGTGGAGATTGAGCGGCGGCAGTTGAGGCCATTTGACTTGACTCCTGAAGTCTGTGATGTGATTCTGGCAGCCAGGCGTCCCTCCTCAAAAATGGTATATTTATTTATTTTCTTATATAGCGCAGAGATGTAGAACTACCAGTGAACTATGAGGTCGAATAAAGATGGGTTTTAAGGCCCTGCCTGCAGGTGGAACAAATTTGTGGCATGGTGCACAGCAAAGGCTGTAGATCCACTTTCAAAAGGAGCGCGCTGCCTACTCCTCACAGCTGCGGTGAAGGAAACTGTACTGGTCAGCGCACAAGAGGCAATTCAGTAAGTCTTCTCAGCAATTGTCTGTACTCCCCACCGGTCGACAGGGCAAAGCATTTACATGTTTATATTCTTATCTAGTTATTACAGCATGTCCATGTTCCAGGACGTAACTTAGATGAGGCGAGAGTAAAGCACGTTGCCTGGCGTTTGAATGCACGTGAGGCAACAGACTCTCTAACGAGTAGTTTGCTTTTTTAGACAAGGATGGTAGCCTTCAAAAATAGCAACAGGCAGGTGTGGAAATTTGGGGTTTTTACTTTTTCCCCCCTTTATTTACAGTGTGACTGCATAGAGCTGCCTTCCAAGTTGGCTGAGTAGTTGAACTTCCCCCTTTTCATGCTAGTTACTTGCACTCAGCAGCCCCTCACAAATTAACTACGACAGTGCTGGTTACCATTTGTTGATGCTACATCCAGCACCTGCTGCGAAGAAACTTGAACGTAATTACTTCATGGAGCGCTCCGATCTGAATAGGCCCGATTGTCTCCAGAACTATCCTTGAATCAACATACTAACTGGGGGCAAGTCCACTACGTGGTACCCCAGACATGTTTTGTTTTCTGGATGGAGGTGTTTGTTGGAAATGAAAGTTAACCATATTTGTCACTTCAGCATCTCATTTGTGAAGTCTCTTCCAGTGCCTTAGTAAGCGTGTGCAGACATAAATAACATACATTTATTTGTAAGTAGATCAGAACTTGGCATGGTCCTTTGGATAAGTCCACTATGTGTTCCCTCATAATTCATTTCTTGTTTAGATTCAGATCGCCCTGTACCTTGTGGCGGGGTCTTGACCTTCATTGACCCACTCCTCCCAACACTATCGAATTCACTTAGTAGGTGGATCACCAAGCTTTGAAAGCATTCACCTTTTGGAGGCAAGACCTTAACACGCATCCATTCTTTTACAGCTTTTAATTCAGACACAAATGGCAGTACATTGTCAGGTTTTTTTTGCAAGAAATTGGTGACTCCGTCCCCTGCTAGTCCTTGGGATCCTTACACCCCCTCTACATGTAGGTTTAGGATGCTGCCTGTTTGTGAACTCTGCTTATTTCATTACAGCTTTTGTCAAGCAATTTTCTGTTGCAATCCCATGAAACATTGTTTCATGGGATTGCTGCGTTTAGTCATAATTGCTGCTGCGATTCTTTGCGTATAGTCATAATCTTGTGAATAGTCCCGCCCTTGTGCAGGGACCCAGGAGCAATCTAAATAGTCTCTTAAGTTGTCTTTGTAGGAGAGTAGGGTCTGATTCCTATGGTACCCCCACTTTTTGCTTTTGCTTCTCTGGTTTTCGACTTAGATGTGGCTCTGGGCCTGCTAATCAGACCCACAGCCCAGATGCGCTCTCTCTAAATTTACACCATGTACTCTAGGTACATCCACAATTGGGAATTGGTTCACCTTATCAGCCCCTGTACAAGTGTACCATAGGTGCCCAGGGCATAGGTGTAACCAAGGCCTACCAGGGGCTGCAGCATGTATTCTGCCACCCCTGGCTAGCCACTCAAATAGACACAACTGGCTGATCACTCAGCTGGGGCAAGGTCGTGTAATCACCCCTTGCTTAGGTATAGTATTCCTATATCTACCCTTATATATAGACACACAGTAACCTATATGTCACTCCTATGGCAGGCCTTAACAATCCTGGAGGCAGAGTGCTTGTTTATGTGTGAGATGGTGCTCTAGCATGAGCTGAGCCTGTCTGCAGCTTTCGGAACCATGTCCTTATAGCTGTTCTATGATATTGCCATACCATATACTCTTAAGTGCATTATGAACCATTATGCTAACTTTGGTTTGGCTTTATCCAAACATGTCGTGTAAGGTGTCATACGCTTTGGAATACTACCCCCTCACCAATTCTGGCGACGGTGATAGGATTCCACCCTTCTAGAGGGAGAAGACATGTTGTTGCTGACTATCCCGGTTAAAGTTAACCAGAGTCCCAGCGTCACAAAATGGACGCTGCTGCCACCGACACAAGTCTGACCTCCTGCTGCTGGGAGTCCTTCCAGTCACGGAGGTTTGGACAATAGGTTTCCTGCCTGGAGAGGTGCGAGCACCGAACCAGACAGGACTTTGTGTATTGGGACAGGGAGGGCTGAATAGAATGAGACACTGCCTGGAGCACCCTAGGTGCTCCATGCATACCCCGGTTCAAACCGGTTGCTGGGGCACTCCAGCCCCAGCTCTGGTGTGAAACTGGACAAAGGAGAGGCTGGTCCCACCCATAGGAGGGACCTAGAAAGTAATCCAGACCCTTTTAGTTGTATAAAGGTAGGAGCGGAGTCCTGAGACTTTAGATTAATCCTGAACCGAAACTTGACACGAAACTCTGGACCTTCGACATTCTGCTGAAGCTGATGACTGAAGAATCTCCCTTGTGGCCAAGGAGTGACCACCCTGGGCAACCAGGCACCATCCAGCAAATCAACGGCTTGCTTTGTCGACGTTCCCGCCGGAACCCGAGCACAGAGCCTGACAAGACCCAGACTTCCAGACCTCTGAGACCTCTCTTCACGTCTGCAGCATAGCTGAGATCCGTGGAGGCGACGAGACACGTGGGACCGGACATCTTGCAAAGCCTGCAACTTGCTAACTGTGCAGCTCCTGAGGCATCCTCGAAGCTGTGCACTGGGGATTGAGAAACCCCGAACCCGAGCTCCACCAGCACCGAAGATCAGCCCTCCACACTCCACGAGTTCTGCGTGGGGCCCTTCTGCTTGTGTTCTGCTCGACGCGTTGTCCCGTTGCTGGCCCGTTGGCTAGTAGCCTCTGTGACGACAATCCTTTTTATCCACATCGCTGGTCTGGTTGCTCCAGACTGGCCCTTGCTTCCCTGCAAAGGTGAAGCATCTCAGACCTTGCTGGTCTGCACCAGAAGCCTTTGTTGTATCCTGCGTGGGTTGCCTTTGCCAAGACTTGTTGACTCCAATCCGGCAGTCAACCCCTCCATCTGCGAGAACCTTCGTGGGACAGCTCCTCTCCAGCACCTGGTCGTCGTCGACGTCTCCTGGTCAACGTGGCTGCAAAGACAAGCTTCAAGACAGCACCTGATTGCTCCTCGACGTTGTCTGGTTCCTTCCTGGTTCCACCCGGTCACTGGCTAGTGACCCAGACTCTGTCCCCTCTGCTTTCAGGTCCTCTTCATCCTCGATCCACCCGGACCTCTTCCTCCTGGTCGCCTGCAGCATCTTTCTTTCGAGGCTCCATAGGACTCAACGACGAAACCCGACACATCTTCACACCTATGCACCCACCGTCCGTGGGTGAGGTAACGCGAGTACTTCGGTGCTCCTAAGGGTATTGAGTATCCAAGTGTTTAGGTTTTTAGTTGTTTCCTTCTAGCTGAACCGGGAGTGTCCTAAATCCTTCTAAATCTAACTACTAGATTCCCATTGACTTTGTATTGACTCCCGCGTGTGTGTAAAGACACTGCACGCGCCGCCTACTTCTAAACTAAGGTTCAGATAGTGTATCCCCAGCGATGCCCTAGGCCTTTCCTTTTCTCGTGACGTGGTACTTATACCACTTTCTTAATATATAGTTTGCTTCGCCCCTAGGGCCTAACTGTAAATTGTGCAACTTAACGTATTCTGACTAAATAACTTATGTGCTTTTGCCTCTGATCTCATAAAGAGTTCAGAGGAGTATGTTGTAGGAGAGTGGGGTCTGCAATCCTATGGTCACCCCAGATTTTTGCTTTTTGCTTCACTGGTTTACGACTTCCCCTGGCTGTGGGCCTGCTAATCAGACCCACAGCCTAGCTGTTCTCTCTAAATTGACATCCATGTACTTTAGGTGCATTTACCAATTGGTACTGGGCCACCTTATCAGTCCCTGTACAGAGTACCTTAGGTATCCAGGGCATAGGTGTACCCAGGGTCTACCAGGGGCTGCAGCATGTATTATGCCACCCCTGGCTGGCCATCCAAAACTGACACAACTGGCTGCAAGACAGCTGGGGCAAGGTGGTGTAATCACCCTTTGCTATAGATATAGTATACCTATATCTAACCCTAAAATGCACATATATATTCCTATCAGTCACTCCTATGGCAGGCCTTATCAATCCTGAAGGCAGAGTGCTTGGAATTATGTGAGATGGTGCTCTGGCATGCGGAACCAAGTCCTAATAGCTGTTCCATGGTCACGCTATACCATATACTCTTAAGTGCATTGTAATCCTCGCGGTTAAATGCTAATTTTGGTATAGCATTATCAAAACATGTCGAGTAAGGTGTCATACGAATTGGAATACTACCCTTCTAGGGGGACACGACATGCATGTAACTGAAAACCCCGGTTAAAGTTAACTCGAACCTTGGCATCACAAAATGGATGCTGCCACCACAGACACAAGTCTGACCTCCTGCTGCTGGGAGTCCTTCCAGCGAGGGAGGCTTGGACAAAGGGTTTCCTGCCTTGGGAGGTGCTAGCACCACCCCAGACAGGATTTTGTGTATTGGGTAGGCCAGGCCTGAAAGGAATGAGACATGCCTGGGGCACACAAGGTGTCCTGTGCATACACCGGTTCAAACCAGTTGCTGGGGCATCCCTGCCCCAGCTCTGGCGCTAAACTGGTCAAAGGATAGGGGGTGTAGCCACCCCCTTCCTGGTCCCACCCAGGGGAGGGACCTAGTCAGTAGTGCAGCCCCCTTTAGGAGAATAAAGGTAGGAGCTGGTCCCATTTCAAATTAGATTAATCCTGAACTGAAACTCTACAAGAAGAAACTCTGCTCTTCGACTTTCTACACAGAAGACTGAAGAAATCTCCCATCAAGCGTCCAGCGGCTTCACTTTGTCGTCTTCCCTCGAGGATCCAGACTTCAGAGCTCGACGAGACCCGGATTCCCAGACCTCTCCGACCTCAACTCACATCTGCAGCACAGCTGAGATCCGTGGGTGTGACGAGACACGTGGGACCGGCCATCTTGGAAGAACCTGCACTTCGCTTCCAGCACGACTCCCGAGGTAAACTCGACCAAGTGCTTTGGGGATTGAGAAGCCCCAGCCCCGAGCAGCTCCTGCACCGAAGATCAGCCCCCCAACATCCACGAGATCTGCGAGGGGGCCCTTCTGCCTGTTTGCTGCTCGACGCATTGTCTGGTCACTTGCCGGCTGGCTAGTGGCCTCCTAGACGACGAACCTTGAAATCTTCACTGCTGGTCTGGTTGCTCCAGACTGGCCCTTGCTCCCTTCCAAAAGAGGGGCACCCCGGACCCTCCTGGTCCACTCCAGACGCCGTTTCCACTCACCGCGTGGGTTGCCTTTGCCAAGGCCTGTTGATTCCAAATCCGGATCCGACACCGCCGACAGCGATAGCCTGCGTGGGACAGCTCGTGCCTCCATCCTGGTCGTTGCTGCAGAGACAAGCGTCCACTCTTCACCTGATCGCGACTACAGCATCTGGTTCCTTCCTGGTTCCACACCGGTCACTGGCTAGTGACTTTGAACACTGTCCCCTCTACTTTCAGGTCCTCTTCTTCCTCGATCCACCCGTGGATCGCACCGGACATCTTCCTCCTGGTCGCCTGCAGCATCTTTTCCCCCAGGCTCCATAGACTTCAACGCAGAAACCAGACACGACTTCGCACCTATGCACCCGCAGCCCGTGGGTGAGGTAACAAGAGCATTTCGGTGCTCAAGGGTAGCTTGACTCTCCTAGTGTCCAGATTCACAGTCGTTTTAGTCCTAACCAGTCAGAATTGTCCGTACTCTTCTTTTTCTTGAACTGTACTGTCCATAGACGTTGTTACGCATCTCGCGTGTGAGTTCACACTCTGCACACGCGTCCCGTGGGCCTCCTATTACTTACCTGAGGTTAGGATAGTGTAGTCCCAGCGAGCCTCTGGACAGCTCCATTCCTTCTATCGTTCTACTTATACCATTTACTTAGTATATGGTTTGTCGTGCCCCTAGTGCACCATTGTAATTTTGTGCAACTTATCGTATTTTTCCTAAGAGATTGTCATGTGCTTAGCCCTCTGACCTCATAAAGAGTTCAGAGGTGTTTGTTATTAATAAATATACTGTTTATTTTCATAACAACCTGTGTGGTGTCCTTTCATCTGGTATTCAAGGGGTTATATGTGGTAAAACAGCTGGCTTCACATGCCAAAAGAGTTAGCCTAAGACTGCTTTGTCCATGCTACCATTAGGATAGCTGGTGTATACGGTTGACTTACAACCAATCACCATAAGGGTTGTTTGGACTGATACAAGGTGATCACTAGAACTAGTGAGCATCATATATCAGGCCAACTTCTCACATATGTTAGTTAATAAATACATATATATTTTATATATGTCCTGTGTGGTTTCCTTTCATTTGATATTCAAGAGGTTACATATGGTAAAACAGCTGGCTTTACATGCCCTCAAGAGTCTTTTAGCCTAAGACTGTTCTGTCCACGCTACCACTAGGATAGCTGGTCTATAAGGTTGACTTACAACCATCCCCATAAGGGTTGTTTGGACTGGTGCAAGGTGATCACTAGAATAGTGATCATCATATACCAGGCCAACTTCTCACAGTCTTCTTCTGCAGTCCTGCATAGACACTTAGGAGAAAATCAAAGACAAATAATGCAGCCTAAAACTACAAGGCTATATTGGCCAGCACTTCATCTTGAAGTGAAAAGGATAGCCAAATAATATTACATTCTACACATTTTGTAAAGTTTCACACCTAGAGAAACTCCCCTTCACAAAAATCCTTTGTCATGATAGAGAGGAAGGGTTGGACAGACAAGCCCGATAGGCTGCCATTATGGGTCTGGAAAAGGGATACCGTGCCTTTAAGCAGCTCTCCAGAGACCCTCTGCCTTTTACATTCAGTTCTTTTTTCCGGCCCTGCTAGCAGGACCCTGGAGCATTGAGCTCTACCTTTATTGGTATATCCTCCATTTGTTTTAGCTTTTCCAGTGTTTTGAGTGTTTCACTCGCCGTCTGGGGTCTTCCTCTTCCAGTTGCTGTCTTTTTTGACCAGTTTTGCCACCTCTATTGTGTCGAAATGCCAGCTTTATTCGACAAGTGCCCTGAGTGTGGTAGGAAGAAGGCTAAATCTGCCCCCCACAGAGTGTGCATACACTGTCTCCCTTCTACCCATGTCCCTGACTCCTGTGATATGTCACTCTTTCTCCAGGAGGACACTGCGTAACAGGGAGAAGATTAGTCTCCAAGGTCTGGAGCAGAGGAGACCTCAAGAACCAGGTGGGACTTCTGGGCATGGAGTGACTCTGTCATCGTCCTCTGCCCGTGCATCGGCCTCTGGGGGACTCCCCAGTCAAGAAAAGGCCCAGAAAAGGCACTGGTCCTGGTCGACCTCGATGGCTTAGACATCTGCATCGAGAGGTAGGACTACCATCTGCTCACCATCGACCCAGGGCTCTGGGTCGAAGCGACGTTCGGCGTCGAGGGGAAGGACGTTGAGACCTCGGTCGACGTATAACTTCACCGGCGTCGGCACACCAGCGACGTCGTGATGAGTCCCGAAGAGGCAGGTGCTCACCGTTGAGGCGACACCGGCATTCGCCTTCAACGTCGACACTAAGATCGACGTTGAGGAGAGAAACAACGACGTCGAGGCGAAGACGCTCGACGTCTTGGAGTTAGTCGTCGTTGGGAAGAACGACGTTGAGAAGAGACGTCAAAGAGGTCGACGTCGAGGAGGGAAATGTCTACGTCGGAGAGGAAGTCTAGGCCCAGAACTGTCTAGTGCCTCGGTGGTCACGTCTCATCCTCATCAGCGAGTCCCCAGTCGCGCTGGTGCTCGCGCTCCGAGAGGTCTGCCACCAGAGCGTCCTCCCCGAGGCCTGCTCGTAAGAAGAGGAGAGTTCTTAGGTCACCGGACTCTGATTATTTCAGGACCTACTCGCCCTCAAGGCCCAGGACGCCCATGCTAAAGCCAAGGTCAAGATCCAGAGGGAGGCATCGCTCTCGCAATGAGCGTAGATCGCCGACGAGGTCACATCGTCGGCGGAGGGAAAGGTCACGGGCCAGGTACACTGACTCTTCCAGTGACATGAGATACACTCCTCCTACGAGAGTGTTGCCAGTGGATGACAATGTGACTTTCCAGGATGTGTTACTGCGGGGGGCAGCGAAGTTGGGGATCACATTGACTGTGCCCACCCCTTCCACTTCTGTGATTTTTGAAACGTTGCAGCGCAGACACCTCTCGCCCTTTGGTGCCAGGACTGGAGGAACCGACCATGGAGCACTTTCTGACGCCCGCCTCGGTGAAGTCTGTGCCGTCTCGACTTCAGAAGAAGTATAGACCCCCGACTCGGATCCAGCGTTCTTAAGAACAGATCCTGTCCCGGATTCTGTCATTGTGACACCAGCCAAGAAGCAGCACTCTACTGCCCCTTCGTCTACGGTCCCTCCCGACAAGGAGAGCCGTCAAATGGATTTGGCAGGAAGGTAAGTCTGCAGTACAGCTGCCACCTCGAAAGTGGCGAGTTCATCAGCGCTCTTGGGGCGGTATGACCGTTTCTTGTGGGAGTCCATGCAGCAGTTCATTGAGCTCCTTCCGAGGGACAGGAGAGAAGACTTCCAGGAGATACTGAATGAGGGCATGATGGCCTCGAACCAGGTCATCAGTTTGGCGGCAGACGCCTCTTCCCTGGCTGCTCATGGGTACTGCCTTGGCATAAACTTGAGACGCCACTTCTGGTTGCGCCTGACCTCGCTTAAACCAGAAGCGCAACAGAGGATTGCTAACTTGCCCTTTTCTGTAACTACCCTCTTTGGGACTCAAGCGGACGAGGAGATGGCCCGCATGAAGACGGAAGTGGAAACGCTAAAAGATGTCGGTTTGAAGAAACCGTGGAAGTCCTTACGCCCCTTCCAGAGGCGTTGCGCTTCCCAGAGGTATCAGCGAGGGCAAGGTCGCCAGGCTGGCCAACAGCAACAGCAACACCAGCGCCAGCAGTTCCAGAAACGTGAAAGGGGCAGAGGTGGCCAGCAGACCTCCTCGGCGAATAAGGGCCCGGCCGGGTCTAAGCCCTGAGGAGTTACTTCCCCCTTGTCCTTTACCTGCTCCGGTGGGGGGGGGGGAAGCATACAGAATTACTTGGCAGAGTGGAGAAAAATTCCTCGGGACAAGTGGGTGCTGAATATTGTTTGCAATGGATACAGTCTTCGCAGTGGATACAGTCTTCGCTTTGTCAGCCCTCCTCCAGCTATTCCACCAGTTCGTTCGCGATACCAGCTGCGCGAACTTCAAGCAGAGGCCAATACCCTGTTAATAAAAAGACCGATAGGAGACGTCCCTCTGTCTCAAAGGGGAAAGGGTCTATACTCCAGGTCCTTCTTTCTGGTACGCAAAAAGGACAAAAACTAGTTCAGGCCCAATCTGGACTTGCGACAAGCAAACAAATGGATTTGCAGTGAGAAATTTCGCATTGGTGTCCTTGCACCAGATTTATCCTCCGCTGCACCGAGGAGACTGGCTTTGCGCAATAGATCTGCAGGATGCGTACTTCCATGTGCCCATTGCACAGAAACACCGGAAGTTCCTACGCTTCCTGGTCGGCACCAATTACTATCAATACACCTTACTACTGTTTGGTCGGAAGTCTGCACCTAGGACTTTTTTAAAATGCATGGCAGTGATGGCAGCGCACCTAAGAAAGAACAAGGTGTTTGCTCAACCAGTCGTCCAGGTACGGGTAGACAAAACCGCCACCTTCCAGGAAGTGCAATTGCATTTCAACAGGACGGCCGTTCTGTTGAATCAGCTGGGTTTGCACATCAACATGTCCAAGTCGTTCCGACTCCCGTTCAGTGCCTGCATTACTTGGGAGCCTCCAATACTCTCAGAGCAAGCGTCTCTCCTTCGGAGGAGCAACGCTTATCGATCCTTCGGAAGGCTCAGGCTCTCATGTTCGTTCAATCAACGACCGTGAGGATGGGGTCTTCTCTTCTGGGGTCGATGGCTTCTTGCATCTTCCTCACACCACATGCACGCCTCCACATGAGACTGCTGCAGGAATGTCTGCAGGATCAATGGGACCAGAAAAGAGGGAGCTGGGATGACAAGATCCAACGGTCTCTGCACGCTCACAGACCCTGAGATGGTGGTGTTCAGCGGAGAACCTCCTCAAGGGAGTTCCGTTCCACAAGGACATTCCCATACAGACTATTGTCACGGATGCTTCTCTCCACGGCTGGGGGGGGGCGCATTCCGACCATCTACAGATCCAAGGAACGTGGTCCCCGGCGGAATCCACGTACCACATCAATTTTCTGGAACTCTGAGCTGTTCATTTGGCGCTGAAGGCCTTTCATCCGTCCTTCCGGACCAAGTCCTTGCTTGTACAGAAGGACAATACGACCACGATGTATTATCTCAAAAGGCAGGGGGGCTCGAGCTCGCGCACTGTCCCAGGAAGCGCAGGCGATCTGGCACTGGCTGCTAGCCAGAGGACTGACGATCACGGCTACCCATCTACCAGGTGTGCAGAATGCTCAGGCAGACTTACTCAGCAGGCTAGTCCAGGAAAACCACGAGTGTGTTATAAATGACGAGGTGCTAGGAAACCTCTTCGAAAGATGGGGCACTCCAGAAATAGATCTGTTCGCCACTGCCGAAAACAGAAAATGCCAAGACTTCGCCTCCAGGTTTTACTAACTGGAGACTCTGGGGAATGCGCTATGGATCAGCTGGTCGAACAGCTTTCTGTACGGTTTTCCGGCCATTCCCCTGATTCCGGCAGTACTCATCAAGCTGTCTCAATCCAGAGCGCAAATGATCCTCATTGCTCCGGAGTGGCCTCGACAGTGGTGGTTCACAGACCTGCTCCACCAGTTTCTCCTACCCCACCTGCGGCTCCCATGTCGGCCGGTCCTTCTAACGAAGTTCGGCGGTCAGATGGTGCACCCCAACCTCTCATAGTTGAGTTTGGCGGCAACACTCATGAGAGAGTACAATATGGACACTTGAATTTGCCTGACAACTGCATGGAAATACTTAAGGAGGCTAAAAGACTATCCACAAGGACTTCCTATGCCTACAAGTGGAAAAGGTTCTGCATCCGGTGCACTTCTAAGAACGCTGATCCTACCTCCTGCAAGGAAGATGTCCTCCATCCATACCTCTTGCATTTGGCTCAATCAGACCTTAATTTTCATTCTATTAAGGTCCACCTTGCAGGATTAACTGTGTATAGGAAATGCCCTTTACAAACATCCTTTTTCTAGATTCCTGTCATAAGATTTTTGGGAAGGATTAAAGAAGGTATTTCCCTCTGTTAGCCTTCATGGTAACTGAATGTGATCCTGTCCAGGTTGATGAAGGAGCCTTTTGAGCCTATTCATAAGGCTTCGCTACAGTATTTATCTTGGAAGGCGGCCTTCCTTGTGGCTAGAACATCGGCCCGCAGGGTGAGTGAAATCCAGGCTTTGTGTTGCCAAGAGCCGTATACTGTTTTTCATGCTTCCAAGGTTGTGATGAGGACTCCCCCTAAGTTCCTTCCTAAAGTCATTTTTGATTTTCATGTTAATCAGACGATTACTTTACCTACGTTTTTCCAACATCCTTCTTCTCCGGCGGAGAGGTATCTTCATTCCCTGGATGTAAGAAGGGTGTTGAAGTTCTACTTGGATAAAACCAAGGACATTCGTAGGTCAGACCAATTGTTTGTCAATAACGGTTCACCCAGGACTGGTCTTGCCACCTCAAAAAAGTCCATCTCTAGGTGGATTGTGTCCTGTATCCAGCTATGTTACCAAAAGGCTAACAAGACTTTAGGGGGGTAAGCCTAAGGCTAATTCCACAAGGGGCAAAGCGGCTACAACAGCTTTGCTACGTAATGTTCCATTGCAGATATCTGCAGGGCTGCCACTTGGAAGTCGGTACATAACTTTGCCAAACACTACTGCCTGGATTCTGATGCCAGGGCAGACGGCCAGGTTGGGCAGGCTTCATTAAGAAATCTGTTTGCACAGTAGTGGTTTTGTCTGTTTCCTCCACCGCTGGTTTGGTTTGTTGGGATGGGCTTGCCATTCTAGTCACAAGATTATGACTATACACAGAAATCCCCTACTACAGAAGGAGTAGTTTCTTACCTGTAACTAGTTCTGTAGTAGGGGTATCTCTGTTATAGTCATAAGCGCCCGCCCTCCTCCGTGGTGAATGAAACAATAATGTACTGAATGCAACAGGCCTGGCTTTATACACCTTCAAAAAGAACTGAAAGTAAAAGGCCTTTGGCTGTGCATCCTGGGATACCGAGGGTCTCTGGAGAGTTCCTTAAATGCACGGTATCCCTTTTCCAGACACATAATGGCAGTCCTGGGTCGACGGGGAGCAGATGGTAGTCATACCTCTCGACGCAGACGTCTAAGCCATTGACGTCGACCGGGACCGGTGCCTTTTCTGGGCCTTTTCTTGACTGGGGAGCCCCCCAGAGGTGGATGCATGGGCAGAGGGCGATGACAGAGTCCCTCCATACCCAGAAGTCCCACCTGGTTCTTGATGTCTCCTCTGCTCCAGGCATTGGAGACAAATTTCCTCCCTGTCACGCAGGGTCCTCCTGGAGAAAGAGTGACCGATATCACAGAAGTCAGGGACATGGGTAGAAGGGAGACAGAGTATGCACACTCCGTGGCGGTCAGTTTTAGCCTTCTTCCTACCACACTCAGGGCACTTGTCGAATAAAGCTGCCATTTCGACAGAATAGAGGTGGCAAAACTGGTCAAAAAGACAGGAAGAGGAAGACCCCAGACGTAGAGTGAAACACTCAAAACACTGGAAAAGCTAAAAAAAAAAATGATGATATACCAAAGAAGGTGGAGCTCAATGCTCCAGGGTCCTGCTAGCAGGGCCGGAAAAAAGATCTGAAAGTAATAAGCCTTTTGATACAGAGGGTCTCTAGAGAGCTCCTTAAAGGCACGGTATCCCTTTTCCAGACACATAATGGCAGCCTATAGGGCTTGTCGGACCAACCCTTCCTCTCTATCATGACAAAGGATTTTTGTGAAGGGGAGTTTCTCTAGGTGTGAAACTTTACAAAATTTGTAAAATGTAATATTATTTGGCTATCCTTTTCACTTCAAGATGAAGTGCTGGCCAATGTAGCCTTGTAGTTTTAGGCTGCATTATTTGTCTTTGATTTTCTCCTAAGTGGCTATGCAGGACTGCAGAACAAGACAACTTAAGAGACTATTTAGATTGCTCCGGGGTTCCCGCACATGGGCGAGACTAGTCACAAGATTGACTATAACAGAGATACCCCTACTACAGAACTGCAGTTACAGGCAAGAAACTACTCCTTTTGTTTTGGTACCTGTAGGACTGTGGGTTTCTATTGCAGAAGCCCCCACTCCCCCCCCACCCACCCACCCATACTCCTTGCCAGACCACCAATGTACCTTTTCATGGTGTGCTTTGGGTCCCCGCCAATCAGGCTCCCAGGGCCTGTGCTCTTTCCCCAAAACGAGTCCAATTGGCCTCTCCGGTCACAGGTCAGCCCCTGGCAAATGGCACCACAGGCACCTGGGGCACTGTGACCAGGGTAGACCTCCAATGGCTGCAGCACCGATTGTGCCAACCTTAGAGACCCTGCACCCTTATGAATGTTCACAATGCTCTCCGATTTTATTTACATATAAACAAAGGTTTTGTGCCTTCATGAAACCGGTTTACCTGCAACTATCCTTAAACTGAAAAGGAGACTAAAACCTCTTTTGCAGACTTTTGAGTATTTGAGCATAACTATCATGTTATGAAACCTTCAGCCAGCTCTGGCTTTTTAGCAGTCTACAAATTGAATCGTGGAATACTTCAGTGATGCAATTAAAACCGGTCTCAGAAAACTTGCTGTTTTTTTTTTTTAAAACCATAAAATGCCAAAGGAAGTTTCACAAATTGCATGCAGAAGTGTGGGTGGTTCAATGAGTGTGAGGCTGTCCGGCACATTCAGGTTAGAACATATTTCAAAGATTTTCAAAAGTAGAAGTGGTCATTAATCAGTGTAGTTGAAAGGGGCAACACATTTCAGAAAATGGAGGGTAGGAATGATAGAGCAACCTCCAACACAGGCAACATAAAAATTGGGTAGGAAGAGCAGAAGCACTGAACAAGGAGTAAAGACATTTGAAATAGATTGCAAATTCTGAGGACCGTAACGGTCTTCAGCACAGTCGCCAGGAATAGAGCATTAAAAATAATGCATTTTGGCACCGGGAGCCAGTAAAGTCCTTACTCTTAGTGTTTGTTGCTTAAGTCTTAAGGTATGTGATGGTTTTGTGCCAGAGCCAGGGGATGGCACATGTAAATTGTTGCGACACTCATCCATTTAAATAGAACACAAACTGAGAACCAACTTTCTGCCTTTTTTGGAGACTTCACAAGATAGAAACAATAGTGTCAAAGAATATAAAGCATACTGTATGCATCAAGACACGCTCCCTGTGGAAATACTTTTTTATTGCATGTACCACCATGCATTGCCCGGAGGACAGTGACAGGCTGGAGTACACTGCAATATCAACTTTCATACTGAACTGTAATTGGAGTGGTGAGAGGGTGAGTGAATGTTATTTTGAGGTTTACCAGTGCAAAATGGGTGACTTCTTTGAATTGAGGCATCTCACTGAAAGATTACCAAAGAAGTACCCTAGCCATTGCAAGAATTGGTCTAGGAATTTGTAAATGCTGCTGAGGCCATGATTTGTAAAGGAGCCAATATTTAATAAAGCTGCAGAAGTCTAGTATCCCGGTACCATTAATTCCACCAGTATACCAGATCTCCACCTGAAATTGCTGAATTGGAACTCCCCTCTAGAAGGATTTTGTGTTCAGTGCATCAATATGTCTTGATCTGTTCAGTCTTTAATCTAGGTCATGATGGTTCACTTTGAGAAAATGGGTTATTAATGCAATGTGTTCCCAATAGTATTGCAGGCACTTGAAGTTTTACCTGTTGCGCCCATGCCGGCTCCCCGGCCTTTGACAACGGAGGAGATCAGAAGACTAGAGTCAGAAGAGGAGGGAACATTGCGAGAACTTCGTCTATTTTTAAGAGATGTCACGCACAGGCTTGCTATTGATAAACGTTTCAGAGCGTTTACCAAACCTGTTGACCCAGAAGAGGTAAGCATGTTTGTTCCTAGTACATGCCACATGGTTGAAAGCCTGGCCTTTTGTTTAAATCTGCATGTGAAAACCATATTTATAATGAAATCGACAACCTGTCCATAAGCATTGTATGATGGTATGCATTGACATACTCAGTGATTTATCCGTATCCATGTTTGACCTGTAGGTCCCCGATTATGGAATAGTAATTGCTCAGCCCATGGACCTTTCCACAGTAATCAGCAAAATCGACCTGCACAAGTATAACACTGTAAAAGACTACCTAAAGGATATCGACCTGATCTGCAGCAATGCATTGGAATACAATCCTGACAAAAACCCAGCAGGTAAAACCTAGGATTTCTTCAGTTGAAGTCTGGTCTACTTGCATGTAACAGAAATTTCACCAGTATGTTTTTTCTTTAGCTCTGTTTGGGAGAATGAAAACCTCACAATCATACCTTTATAGACTTGTATTGCAGAACATATTTTAGACCATTTAGTTAAAAATTATATAAATGTCTACAAAAAACAGTCGTTTTGAGCCCATTAAAAATCAGCTTTGCGTGTGTGTTCTGAAATAACCTTGGTAATATTTGAAACCTTTGAAAATAAACTATTTGAAAACCTCACTCTAGATGCTATTTATTGAAATGAAAAAAAAGTTTAAAATGATGCATTTATGTCAAGTCTTCACCTTGTGTGGACTCGGATGGTTACAATTTGACTTCCAGAAAGTGCTTATGATTCATAGCAAAATAAATAACATAATTTGTTTCATCACTTTGACTTAAAGCCCCTAAAAACAGATTACCTTTTTGTAGGCTTATTTTCCCCCAATCAATGTAAAGGGGCTTTTTTAGTCGATGGATTAGGTGAGATCGCCACCAGGAATATTCTGCTGTGATATGTAGATATTCAGATGGACCCTGTATCTCCAAAATGCGCCCTAGGGAAATGGAGCGTGAACTGTTCTACCAATTATTTTCATCAACTAGATAGTCAAGTTAGGCCGTTAATTGACTCTGGGCTCCTGAGCATCCTTGAACATCACAGGTGACTAGTTCAAAGTAATGCTTTGGGACATATATCCCATCAGCCATAGTTTGAGGGACCTGAACATGTCTGACAGGATCAGGATTGATCTGAGCAATCTCCTTTAAAATAACATCTGTATTTGGGCTCTGTGCTTAACAGAGATCTAGGGCAGGAGAACTATAAAGATATTTGCTGCTATATCTTTGGCCTAGCAATTGCTATGATGAGCTCGTCTCCGAAATGTATCTTGTTTTTTGATTGTATCATTTTATTAACTTGTTAAAATATTTTATTTTTTATAAAGTGAAGCATCCTCTGCACTTGATAGTTTTGTTATGTATAGTGTCCTACTCATTATATATATCTCAGCCCATCCACCTCATGATGGAAGGCCTTGTCTGCTCTGAGAGTTAAATGTCTGAGTCACTTAGCTGTCCCTCAGGGAGAGCAGCAGTATTCTCTGGTTGATACCAGTGGTAAACAACCTTACCCACACAGGCTGTGGTCCAGTGACTTCTTACTGCCTCAGGACCCCAAGAAAGAGCTCAGACGATTGAATGGAGAATAATTCCCCCTTATCCCTTTCATAAGCAAAGGCTAAACTATTGTCTATGGGTACCTTCAACATTGTTAAGGTGGCCTACTCTAAAGTTTAGAGAATCTGATGGGAGGAAAGTGTCCCTTTTTGACATGGTCACCCCCTTTTTTGTTTGATATTTGATACAAATGTGAAGTGCAGTGGGTTCCTGCTGTCCAGGTTGCCAGTGTTCTATCCCAAAAACAAGGTAACTGTGCAATTGTTCCACAGTTGGCCAGACCTTTAGCAACCTTCTAAGTCCCTAGTTTGAAACCCCTGGTACCTAGAGTCCGGGTACTAAAGAGTGCAGCATGTATTGTTCCACCCTCAGAGCCCCACCACCAAACTCATGGAGACTGCCATTGCAGGCTGTGTGAAATGGTGCAGACAAAAGTGAAAACACGACATGGCACACTCCTTGTGTGCCATGTCCCCAAACACTGCATGCAATGTGTAAGTCACCCCTCCAGCAAGCCTTACAGCCCTAAGGTGGGATGCATTATATTACATGTGAGGGCATATCTGCTTAAACAGGTATGCCCCTGTACTATCTAGTCCAAATACTAGATAGTACAAGTGAACAGGAAAGCCATCTTGAGTACATGTGCTGGGCACTAGTCATTACGAGTTCCACAGTTACATTATGGCTTCACTGAAACCTATAATGTATGGTATCAGACACGTTGTTTTAATAAATCCATACTGATGCCAATAGTGGATGTATTAAAACATGCACCCAGAGGGCACCTTAGAGGTGCCCCCTGAAAACCTACACACCTCTAGTGTACTGGCTGACTGGTGTGGACCACCCTGCCATGAGGCAGGTTTCTGACCCCCTGCAGATGATAGCTCACGCTCTGAGGTCAGAAACAACGCCTGCTCCGGCCAGAGGTGTTGTCACCTCTAAGCAGGATGGCTAGTAACCAGGATATCAAACCAGGAGGCTTCAGAGGCCTCTGCCACCTTGGATATGCAACCCTGGCTTACCCCAGACAGTGGAAATGCCACCCCTTTCCCTGGGCTCGTTTGGCACCAGGACAGGTGGGAAAATTAGCTATAACTATCAGGCTAGTTACACCTCTAAGGTGAGCTACCTCTAGTGAACACGAAAAATAGAATTCCACTCTCTTGGTTTTAGGCGAAATTCAATACACTGGGTCAGGGTTATGCCCACTCTCCACAGGAAGTGGTCATATTAGGGAGGGTGTAGGCACCTCAAAGGTAAGTAGCCCATTGGCTATTTCCTCACCCCCCTCCTTTACGTTCCTAAATTGAGTATTTAGGTGGCACCACTGACACTAGGAACTGGATTCGACTGACACAAGAAAACAAAGAAGGGCGGAGAAAATGAAGACTGAGTGTAGGAAAGTGGCCCTTTTTGCATGGTTGCCACCCACTTTTTGCTTATGTTGATGCTGTTTGACTAAGTGTTACCTGGGTTGCTTCCAACCAGGTACCCAGGGCCTATGTACTTTCCCTAAAACTGTACTGTTGCAAACCCAATTGGCAACTGTTACCACATGCAAGTCCCTTGTAAAATGTACCATGGGTACCCAGGGCACTCTGACCAGATAAGGCCTCTAAGGACTGAAGCCCATATTGTGCCACCCTTAGAGGCCCTGTACCTCAAAACACCCCCCACCCCAATGCAGGCTGTGTGTTTTGGTGCAGAGCAAAGTGAACAAACGATATGCACACATACCTGTGTGCCATGCCTACAATCCACTGCCTATGGCATAAGTAAGCCACCCCTCTAGCTGGGTGCACTATACCACTGTTGGGGGTACAGGTACACATGAGAACTTACTTGATCTATTAAACACAAGAATGGGTATATCTGGAACTGTGCTCAAGTGGTTCACGTCCTTTCTACACAACAGAACGCAGAAATTCAAGAGTAACAACTTGATGTCTTTTCCAATACCGGTAACGCTAGGTGTCCCACAAGGATCCTCCCTATCCCCAACTTTGTTTAACCTAGTTATGGAACCTCTCACCACCTTGCTACATGCATCCAATGTTCAATTCCACATGTACGCCGATGACACTCCACTTTATCTCAAAGTACAATCACCCAAAGACATTATGCTCTTGAATTCAACGATCAGAAGCACCCAATCATGGTTGGCTGCTAATCACCTCAAGCTCAATGCTCTTAAAACAGAGTTCCTCTTGATCTCACCTCCTGCGAAGATCACTACCACTCAAATCTGGTTTAAACACCTAACCGCACTCAATGTTCAGCCCACCGTTGTGGACTCAGCAAAATCTCTAGGCATAACACTTGACACCAACCTCAACATGCAGGAACACATCAACAAAGCAACTAAAGGGGCGAACTACCAGATCAATACCCTAAGGAAACTCAAACCCTTCCTTCCAGCCAAAGATCTCCAAACTGCGGTACAAGCTCTAGTCATCCCTCGAATAGATTACGGCAGCATCGCCCTCTGCGGTCTCCCCCTAACTACCACGGCACCCATAAGAGCTTCTCTAAACGCTGCAGCGAGACTCATCACCGGTTCAAGAAAACACTCACACATTTCCCCTGACCTGAGAGCACTGAACTGGCTGCCTTTTGAAGCCAGAATTCATCAGAAAATCGCCTGCATCACGCACAAGGCTGTCCACCTGAGCTCACCCGGATACCTCGCCCAAAAGCTGACGATTTCCAGAGGCTCTAGAAACACTAGAGGCACAAACAACCTCCTGCTAAAGCCCCAAAGATTCCGCAAGGAAAAAACGTATAAATGCTCCTTCTCAGGAATGGCACCCAGGATCTGGAACTCACTCCCCCCTGAAATCAGACTCATCTCCTCTACCATGCTTTTTAAGAAAGAAGTAAAAGCTATCCTCATGGCTAAATACACTTGAATTATTACTGGGGATGATATTTACAGACGTTGTACCATTCAGTTTTACTAATCTTTTTTGCATTTTTGTATGATGCGTGTCATTGACCTGCCTGAGTGTTTACGCTATCAATTATTTGTACTTGTATCATTATTGAGGTATCTGGCTGACTATGCTCCCACATGTATCTTCCCCACCCCAATTGCTATCTACTCACACGTTGTTCCTTTCGTCTGTAAAGCGCTCTGATATCTGCAAAGATCTTGTTTGCGCTATATAAAACTTTCAAAATAAATAAAATAAATAAATAAAATAAGCCCTGTACCCCTGCAGTTTTTTAAGTCCAGTCTTAAATCCTGGTAATGTGTCACCATGAGTGTATGGTGTCATCCCTGAGTAGTGGGCACTCCTTGGGTTCTCGTAAGACAAGACTCCTGGTTTGTTTTACGGTTTTAATTGTTCATTTGTTCACATCATCATTGTACTTCATGATAACATTCCGTGATTTCAATCAATATTTCAATTTTTTCGAATTTTCATGAACACATTTACATCCGGTTGCTCCAATGCATTTCGGGCAACGTGCCCTTCATCTGGGAGCTTCTACAAACAAAGATAAAGACATAGCGCTAAGGATGTGTTTACAATCAGTGGGGTTTTTTAAATTAAGGCCGCATGCAAAAACGTGATGTGCTACGAGTTGATCAGAGTGAAATTAGGTGAATTCAAAAATGAGTTCAGACCACATGCGGGGAGGGTGATAGGGAGGGTGAGGCGAGGTGGGAGGGGAAAGTGTAAGGGTCATGCGAGCGAAGTTCGTACATGCTTCTCGGACTACGTGCCTTATTGGTGAATCTCGGTAGGGGTGCGTACCAGTGTTCAGATTAGTTTGCGTTACTGTGGTTAAGCCCGTGCGAGCTAAATGGACATCGTCGTAAATAAAAACGAGTGACCGGTTGGTGTGGGTTAGACTTACTGCTATTTTCGGCTTCGGTCGTCGGTGTGATGGTTTCTATGTGGAAGTGTAGTTGCCAGAAGTGGTGTTATACGCGTGGTTACAGAGTAAACATAAACAACGGACTATAGGTGCTAGAATGTAGTGTCGGCCATGTTGAGGAGTGTGAGGTGGGTTGGAAACAGAGTTGCATCTCAGGAAACAATGTGTACAGCTTTCAGTATCTCATATGAAACATGAAAATTCTAAACGATCATTAAGGCCCATGGGCTTCATAGATTGCA
Source organism: Lissotriton helveticus (assembly GCF_964261635.1). Classification (NCBI taxonomy): domain Eukaryota; kingdom Metazoa; phylum Chordata; class Amphibia; order Caudata; family Salamandridae; genus Lissotriton; species Lissotriton helveticus. The sequence continues at coordinate 296,417,749 of NC_136063.1, forward strand.
TTCTATAAATCCAAGCCATCTCTCTCTGCAACAGATATTTGCTGTTATCAATGCCCTCGGTTTTTTAAACGTGTTCTAAGACCAAAAACTTGATTTGGGACACAGTATGTCTATTTTCATTAAAATGTGTTGCTATGTTCGATTTGGTGTTCTTTGGTCTTATGTTCGATTTATGCTCATTAATCCGAGTCTTTATTTTTCTCTCGGTTTTGCCAATGTAGCACTTCCCACATGGGCATTTTATGAGATATACGACATTAGAGGTGTCGCATGTCGCATTTACATGTAACTTCGCAGGAGTCCCTTTCATGGGGTGGTTCAGCACCGATCCAGTGATGATGTTATTACAGTTTCCACAATTTCTGCACGGTCTAGTGCCTTTCGCTGGCAGTTCCATAGGATGCTTTTTGGTGAGGATTTCTTTCAAGTTAGCACTGCGAGTGTAGGCAAATATTGGAGGTTCTTTAAAGGTGGTACCAAAGTCGGGTTCAATGCTCATGATCGGCCAGTGGCGTAAGATGATTCTTTTGAACGAAGGGCTCATGTTCGAGAATTTAGACACTAGGACCATCCTGTTCTTTTGTTCACGTGGTGTTTTGGATAGAAGTTTTTCTCTGGGTGTTTCAAGGGCCTTCTTCTTAGCGCTTTCTATGAGGGACTTTGGATATCCTCTTGTGTGGAACCTTTCACCCATTTCTTGCAGTCGGATTTCAGTCTGTCTGGGGTTAGATGAAATTCTCCTCACTCTCAACATTTGGGATATCGGTAAATGTGATTTTAAGGACCCTTGGTGGTGACTGGTGAAATGTAACGCATTGTTTCGGTCAGTTTTTTTTCGAAACAGATCCGTTTCAGGACACGTCACCAGGTGGAGCACCCGACCTATTTACTTTCCAAAAGAAATCTTCTATCTGAAAATACGATCCTTAAGCTGTGCGCCATCCACCCCTTGTTTAGTCATACCTATCAGTCCGCCCGAAGGAAGGCAGCACGCAACCCAACAAAATGCAATATGATGAGATCACCCGATCAACCGACGCCAAAGCAGACATTCTGGCTTTCGATGAGAGTGAAACAGCCCGCATCTACGCCCTAATTAGTGAAAACATAGCCTCCAATACCTCCGATCGCACCAAGGAACAATGCATACGACAGCTATTATATTTGTCCAAAAGGGAAGTGAACTAAAAACTACACGCTAGTACCCTACTCAAATATCACCGAGCGCTACGAATCCCCAGAGGGTTGCGCATAGCGTTGAAACCATCGTTGTGTAAGAACTCTAAATCCTTCCAAGAAAAATGGAACGCTGTATTAAACAAATGCAGTCTTGATTTAATATTACTCCTAATTCAAGAGCTGTCGAGTATTCTAACCGACTTGAGTAAAGAAATAAAAGAAGTAGAAGACTAATTGTCGAACATGACAACTACTGATGAATGGACGAAGATCCTTGAAGACATCAAAGGACAACTAGACAAGCATTCCCGAGAAATAAATGACCGAAAAATCAGGAAATTTAGAAGGGACACACAAGACTACAAATTGGGAGAGGTGTACACGTGGGCTGACGTATACGCCCAACGCAGGAGAAACAAACCATCCAACTCGCAAACTGATACGTCCTCCTCCGGCAGTGACACTTCCAACCGCCCATTAAGAAGAGCATTCGCACAGCCGATTGAATCGACAACAGGAGCTGAAACCCAAAATCAACAGGCAGGATTGTCTACTGCGGTATCTTTTTTAGCCGAAGGCAAAGACACTCGAAGCGACCCAGGAGGAGTCTCAGAAAAAGAAAAGGAGAAAGAAACCGCTCACCCCAGCACTCGGAGCACAAAGAAGGACAACAAGAAAAAGAACACTTGATCATTAACATCTCCGATGTGACGCTCCCAAAACACGAAATGAATTTGTTATCTAAGGGCACTTCGTTCATACCAACTTACAGAACCAATCACCTAGAATTACAAGTCAGTACATATAAGTTCACACGAAAATTGGAGTTACGACATTACTTCGACCATGTGATACCCCCTCTACCGAAGAAACCCGATCAATTGATGGGTCTTCGATCAGCTAGCACATTTGAAGCACCTATAAGCCACAAAAGCATTGATTTATTTGAGTACCTCGTAAATCAAGACATTTCCAAATTGAATTACAACAAGAAAGGACATAAAAATATCACCCAGAAGGATTATGATACCCTAAGAAAGCTAGCCAACAATGAGCAAATCAAATGCATTAAGGACGACAAGGGCGGCGCCCTAGTGGTGATGAACTCCTCCATGTATGACCGGAAGGTACAAGAACACATACAAGATGAACTGACCTACATGAGACTCACCAGCAACCCCACCACACAATTCAAAGAAATGTTGACTAGCATTGTTCATAAAGCTTATGAATGTGGAACCATAGATGACAGAACCAAGAAATACTTATTGAAACCATTCCCGAAGAGTCCGACCATTCACCTGATACCAAAAATCCACAAGTGCCTAGAAGACCCTCCGTTCAGGCCTATTGTCTCCACCAGGGGTTCACTCCATAAACCAGTGGGGAAATTCATAGACCGCTATTTACAACCGACAGTAAGACCGATGGATAGTTATATCCAAGACACGACAGATTTCCTCAAACTGGCTCGTATTGATATCTCTGAAGAAGAACAAGTAGTACTATGCACAGCGGACGTCCGCTCGCTCTACACGTCTATCCCCCACGCTGGGGGCATAGAAGCCATAGAAAAATCCATTCTTGAAAGCAACCTTGAACCAGGCATGCAACAACTCCTCATGGAACTAATGATTTTCACGCTGTACCAAAACTATTTCCAATTGAACAATGAGTGGTACCTACAGTTGTCCGGCACCTCGATGGGGAATTGTGCCGCGCCGACTTATGCGAACATCTACATGAAGTACTTTGAACAGACCAACATCTATGATAACCCTAACTGGACAAACAACATGAAAATGTATGCGAGATATATCGATGACATATTCATCATCTGGAAGAACACTGAAGAATCTCTATAACAAGCCCTGACCTCATTGAACCAAGCCAATGAACGTATCCAATTCACTTGGGAGATCAATAAAAACACGATCACCTTTCTAGATGTGAAGATCACAACTACAGCCACCGGTTTTGAAACGGATCTGTTTCGGGGAAAAAAACTGACCGAAACAATGCGTTACATTTCACCAGTCACCACCAAGGGTCCTTAAAATCACATTTACCGATATCCCAAATGTTGAGAGTGGAGAATTTCATCTAACCCCAGACAGACTGCAATCCGACTGCAAGAAATGGGTGAAAGGTTCCACACAAGAGGATATCCAAAGTCCCTCATAGAAAGCGCTAAGAAGAAGGCCCTTGAAACACCCAGAGAAAAACTTCTATCCAAAACACCACGTGAACAAAAGAACAGGATGGTCCTAGTGTCTAAATTCTCGAACATGAGCCCTTCGTTCAAAAGAATCATCTTACGCCACTGGCCGATCATGAGCATTGGACCCGACTTTGGTACCACCTTTAAAGAACCTCCAATATTTGCCTATACCCGCAGTGCTAACTTCAAAGAAATCCTCACCAAAAAGCATCCTATGGAACTGCCAGCGAAAGGCACTAGACCGTGCAGAAATTGTGGAAACTGTAATAACATCACTGGATCGGTGCTGAACCACCCCATGAAAGGGACTCCTGTGAAGTTACATGTAAATGCGACATGCGACACCTCTAATGTCGTATATCTCATAAAATGCCCATGTGGGAAGTGCTACATTGGCAAAACTGAGAGAAAAATAAAGACTCGGATTAATGAGCATAAATCGAACATAAGACTAAAGAACACCAAATCAAACATAGCAACACATTTTAATGAAAATAGACATAATGTGTCCCAAATCAAGTTTTTGGTCTTGGAACACGTTCAAAAAATCGAGGGCATTGATAACAGCAAATATCTGTTGCAGAGAGAGATGGCTTGGATTTATAGAATGCAATCTATGAAGCCCATGGGCCTTAACGATCGTTTAGAATTTTCATGTTTCATATGAGATACTGAAAGCTGCACACATTGTTTCCTGAGATGCGACTGTTTCCAACCCACCTTACACTCCTCAACATGGCCGACACTACATTCTAGCACCTATAGTCCGTTGTTTGTTTACTCTGTAACCACGCGTATAACATCACTTCCGGCAACTACACTTCCGCATAGAAACCATCACACCGACCACCGAAGCCGAAAATAGCAGTACACCGAGTAAGTCTAACCCACACCAACCGGTCACTCGTTTTTATTTACGACGATGTCCATTTAGCTCGCACGGGCTTAACCACAGTAACGCGAACTAATCTGAACACTGGTACGCACCCCTACCGAGATTCACCAATAAGGCACGTAGTCCGAGAAGCATGTACGAACTTCGCTCGCATGACCCTTACACTTTCCCCCCCATCCCACCTCGCCTCACCCTCCCTATCACCCTCCCCGCATGTGGTCTGAACTCATTTTTGAATTCACCTAATTTCACTCTGATTAACTCGTAGCACATCACGTTTTTGCATGCGGCCTTAATTTAAAATCCCCCGCTGATTGTAAACACATCCTTAGCGCTATGTCTTTATCTTTGTTTGTAGAAGCTCCCAGATGAAGGGCACGTTGCCCGAAATGCATTGGAGCAACCGGATGTAAATGTGTTCATGAAAAATCGAAAATATTGATTGAAATCACGGAATGTTATCATGAAGTACAATGATGATGTGAACAAATGAACAATTAAAAGGTGACACATTACCAGGATTTACCCAGAGACGCGCCTAGGACGGACACGTCACCAGGTGGAGCACCCGACCTATTTACTTTCCAAAAGAAATCTCCTTCTATCTGAAAATACGATCCTTAAGCTGTGCGCCATCCACCCCTTGTTAAGTCCAGTCTTAGACATTGTAAGTGCAGTAAAGCCATAAAGAGTATATGGTCTGGGAGTTTGTCATTACAAACTCCAAAGCACCATAATGGCTTTACTGAAATCTGGGAAGTTTGATATCAAATTTCTCAGCACATTATACTCACACTTATACCAGTGTGGGATTCAATGCCAAATGCACTTGGAGGGCATCTTCGAGATTACCCCTGAAAAACGACCTAACATTAGTGTCCTGGCTGACTGGCTGCTCGCCAGCTGCCACCCCAACACATGTTATTGGACCCCTGGGTCAAGAGCCTCCCGCTCGGTTTCCTGAAACAAAGCCCATCCTGGTCAGAGGTGTCAAGTCTTTTCCCCCAGGATGGGCAAGGAGAAGCTTCAAAGGCTTGCCGCCTTTGTAAGCTGGCCCAGCCAGCTTACAAAGTGGTGGAGCCACTGGCCTCCACCGGTTCTGCCCCCCCACCCCTCCTTTTGGATTCGAGAATCGGCAGGAAAACAAATATTGGAGAGGTGTTGCCATCTTTGCCCACGCCACCCTTTAGGTGAGGGAGGCGAGGCGTAGCAGAGCTCAGTCCCCACCATCTTGAAGGTGGGGGGACCCAACCAACCAGAGTGAGGCTTATGCACCCCTCACACTGGAGGTTGGCATAATAGGGGGTGCACCCACTCCAAGGAAAGGACTATGAAATGCCCATAAATTTAGTATTTAGGGGCAACCCCTAACCTTGCCTCCTCAGAAAAGCAAGAAAGAGAGGACACCAACGTACTTGGCCCCAGCCCTACTGGCCTATCCCGATCTCAACCTGCTGCAGCGAAATCCAGGCATGTTCAGCAGCCGGCAGCTCCCCAGAACCAGGAGGACCTGCCCTGCCTTCCCTACCAAGACTGTCTCCAGTTAGCACCGGGTTTGCTCACCAACAGAATCTAGTTCCAGCCAGATCCACAAGTCTGCAACACTCTGCACCTGATGCCCACGGCCAAAGTTTGAGAGGCCCAGGTCAGGATCTCCCTGGTGATCCTGGCCTGGTATCCAGTGACCCCTTATCTGCCTCAAGCAGACGCCTGCAGCCTCTATCTGGAGGAACCCCCGACCAAAACCAGGAGCTGGTTTAAAGAAACCAGACACCCCATGGCCTTGGTTGGCCCAACCGACTGTATCCAGGCAACCCACAGCATCCCAGCTTACCCCTCCAAACAGTGGTTGCCTCCAAAAAGTCTTTGTGCCCGAGACTGCAGTGTTTGTTGTAACCAGGGAATCCTCATTGAAACAAAGCAGGCACCAAACGCCAATCCTGTACCTGGCTGCCACAGTGCTAACTGATCTCCCCCCCCCCCCCCCCCCCCCCTTACCCTGAGCTAAACTCCCACATCTAAGTGACGTCCCCATGAGTAGCCACCAACCGGAGGACCCCTATCCCTCATTGGATAACATTGGGCCTTAGAACTCTGCACCTGTCTGTCCTACTGCCGCTGAGGGTGCTTTTTGAGTGCACCCTTGACCCGGGGGAACACTTGTATTTACCCCAGAAACTCAACCCCATAGACCGTTTACTTACCTGCCAAACGATAACCTCATTTTTCTCCATAGGATTGCATTGACTGTTTTCCTCTGAAAAAACTTCAGTTTTGAGGGTGTTTGTATGGAGATCAATAACTGTTTTTTTTAATGCCCAACTGTTTTTTAATGCCCTTTTATCTAGTAAATGTCCCAGTGTGATATCTAGGCATATCACACTGAGTAAAAAAGCATCTACAAAATAATCTAAATTAATATCAACTGTTTTTAAAGATTCTACAAACCTGCAACAGTCCTTTTCATTCAGCTTGCTTGTATTGTTCAACCTGCCTGGACAAGTAAAGTTTTTACTTAACCTGTGCCAAGTCCTGCTTTGTTCTAAAAATAAAATACAACTAAATAATTTTTACACAAACAGTTGGTCTGAGTTCAGTTTTCGAGTGTGTGCTATGTTTCTTGCCTGAGCGTGTACAACCAATGCTTAACACTACCCTCTGATAAAGCCTTACTGCTTGCCCACACTACCACAAATAGAGAGCAAGCTATTATCTACTTTAACCGCTAAGCCTTTGGGGATCCACTGGACTCTGCACACTATACCTTACATTGATATTGTATATACAGAGCCAGCTTCCTACACTGAGAGCCAACTGCATACTTTTTGGTGCCAAACCCTACCTTCACCCGTCCCGACAGTCGTGACAAACCGAATCGTCGTCCTGCTGTGCATCGGACAAGAACTACGGTGGACTGCTAGCACTTGGCACATTGTCCACAAACTCCCTTGAAGTAGAGGGACTCCACCCCTACAGCTTGCAGGCACCAAACAGCAAAGTCCGGTCTACCGTTCTGCTGCCCCCTTGGTTTCATCGACACAGCAGCTGCCCAGGAACAGGTCTCCATGCTCCAGAAGGTCAGATCCGGTTTGCCATTAAATGAGAAGACGCCAGGACCAACCAGAGCCGCACAGCACCAATACCTGTGGAACTGGACCCCTTGAAGCAACCAAAGCCTGTTTGAGTTCAATCTGGACTCCAAGATCGAGCTGCCATCAAGGGACATCCGTACCACAGAGACCACTACAAAAGTGGCCTACTGTTCTGTTTTTGTCCCCACAATCGGCAAAGACTGACAACCATGAGTGCCGGTGCTGCACATGCCCAGCGACCTAATCACACTCGGCACCCGAGCGCTCCAGGCTGGATTTCTGAGAACAGACTGTGCATCCTTGCCTCCAGGGCCCTCACAAACCGAGCACCCAATTGGGAGCTCCCAGACTTGCCTCCATCTGAAGCCTATTTCTAGGTGACTCCTTGCGCATCTCCCGCACCCCTCAGCCCCCTTGTATTCCACGCAAAGCTACCAAACTGACCAGCACCTCTACACCGGGATCCTGCAGGGTAGGTAAAGACTAACCGCTGGTGGTTCTTTGGACCTTGGTTTCCTACCACCTTAAGTCCTGAAGGGGACCGCCTGTAAACCTATTGCTAGTAACTGTATGCAGTACTAGCAGCCCGTCCCGACGTTGTCCGGGTATGAATTGCTGCCGGCCAGTAGTATATTGTTTTGTAGGATTTCGTTTTGATAGCTTTTCTCATCGGTGACAGGCCTGTGAAACACTCCGATTCACAGTGCACTGCTGATGCACTTAAGAGTGCGCGTTCAGTAGTGTGTGAACTTGAGTTTCCCTACTTTATTTTTCCTTGCAATATTATATAGCGCGAACTCGACAACATGGCATGAGCACAATTTACATTACAGAAGAACACATTCATTTGTGGTCGGCAGGGGGAGACAAAGCGATTTGCCTGGAATCACAGGATGTTGAGCTGATGCTGAGATTCGAACGTAGCTCCCCAGCTCTACAGTTCGCAATTCTAGAACTTGTGGCGTGAGGTGTGTCTAAAAGTGTATGTCGGTGCTGGCCATGAATGAGAGAAACCTGTGCATTTTTCAAATCGGTGGTGAAAAAATATGAGTATGTTGCTGGAGATGTGGGCCGCCGTGCCACCAATGTACTTACCGGGGGGGGAGGATAAACACCCATTATTCCGCAACTTTCTTTCCACATACCAACACTCCGCATACTTTCATTACGAAAGTACCATGACTCCGCAATGCCATTATAACGCATGGAATTACATTTCATATGCTTTTACCACGCATACATTTACAACGAAATTCGTTGTAAATGCATGAATGGTAAAAACATGTTTTTTTTTTTTAAATGTTTGGATAAGGTAAGTATGGGTATATGTTTTGGGGTACTGAGGTATGTTTTGGGGTGTTTGGGTATTTTAAGGTTTCAGATATAGTTTTGGGTTCTGGGGTACAGGGGAAGTTTTAGGGTTTAGGGATAGGTATGGGTTTTGGGATACAGGGGTATTTTAAGGTTTCAGGGCTAGGTTTGGGTTTTGGGGTACAGGGGTATTTTATGGTTCAAGGCTAGGTTTGGGTTTTGGGGTACATGGGTATTTTTAGGGTTCAGTGGTAGGTTTGGGTTTTGGGGTACAGGGGTATTTTAAGGGTTCAGGGCTAGGTTTGGGTTTTGGGGTACAGGGGTATTTTAGGGTTCAGGGGTAGGTTTGGGTTTTGGGGTACAGGGGTATTTTTAGGGTTCAGGGCTGGGTTTGGGGTACAGGGCTATTTTTAGGGATAGGTTTGGGGGTACAGGGTATATTTATAGGGTTAAGATGGGTTAGTGTTTAAGGGTGTTGCAGTATTTTAAGGAGGAAGGGTGGGTTATAATTATGGGGGGTGCAGGGGTATTTAAAGGGAGCAGGGTGGACACCTGTAGCTGAAATGTACAGAACTTGGGAAGAAAAAACAATGAAATATTGGGCACAACGCTCGCTTTTTTTTCCCCCCCGTAATCCCACGCCCCGCACACGCCCACACCCCCAGCACACGCCCACAGCACACAATATCAGACATGGCATGAAGGGCGGAACGTACCACACGTCCCCAGCGTTTGTCACGCCCCAGCACACGCCCACAGCACAATGCAGACACGCCCACAAGGGACTACTTTGCTGGCACGGTTCTTTTACCTTTTAAATGTATATGGTGGGCGTCTGCATAGCCTATGTCCTTCTGCTGCAACTTCCCTTTCCAACGCTGTATTGGCTGTTGTGATTGGTGCTGTGGTTCCTAAGATTACCCGCCTCAAAGGTTTGGGCTCTCTCTTTATTATATTCGTATAGCTATAGATATGCCTTTTTCCCATAAGAAAGCATTGCCGCGCAAAGGCGCATTCAAGTGAACATTTTAGTTACCTGAAAAAAATCAATATCCAAAAGTACTTACTTGATCCCGAAGTTCCTGATGTTGAAATTTATATACGAAAGTTTTTGTTTTTTTTGTTTTTTTTAATTGGGCTTCAATTTATCATTGTGTGTGTTTCTATATTGCCTCTTAGTACAACTAAAGATTAGCACTACCTTCTGATAAGCCTAAACTGCTCGCCCACACCACCACAAAAGAGCATTTGAGTTTGTTACTTGTGTCTCTATAAACCAATAAGGGTTGCCTGGACTCCTTTTGGTGCACTATATAGAGAGCCAGCTTCCTACAGTGCAGAATACAACAGTCTGGCTTTGTGATTTAAAAAATGCTGCTGACATTTTATGTGGTCTGCAGATACCAAATGTATGTTTAGTCCAAACCAATATGGCACACAACTACTGCTATTGACGATTTGCATTTGAGCGCCCAAGATTTAGGCTTGTAAATCTCTCTGCAAACAATATTTTAAGTTGGCTTACTTTAAATCTACCTTACATGTGTTGTGATTTTGTGGAGTTGGAACTAACAGGATTGCATTTAGGCAAGACTAGATGAGGCTTATTCTAGGATCTTGAGGTTAGAGAGATACTGCTAGCATCAGTACTACCTTACTGTGATGTTGGATATTGGAATATCCAGTGTGTCTCGCGGAAGATGGCAACTGTAGGCCCGGAATTCTGGGTTCAGTAAGGGGAAGGTGATTTTGATTTTATAAAGGATGACCGCATGACATTTACCCATAGGCATCAAGGGTGGTAGTCAAGACCATCCGATATTGAACAATGTCAGTCAAACCAAATTCATTCTAGAAAGAGCTGCCTAGATGGTGAAGAGACCGGTCTTGAGTGCCTTTTTAAAAGGCAAATGTTCAGACTGAGGAATCGAGTTCCAAAGTCTGCGGCGTGTCCGAGAAGAATTTAGACAGAATGCACTTCCAGATGGGGAGCCAATGCAGCTCGCCAAGTCCAGCCCCTGGTGCTTGAGAATGCCAAGAATAGCTCTGGCAAGTGCATTCTGTGCCACCCGATGTTTTGCCTAGGTGCTGATGTTCGAATCCATGTAAAAGGAATTACAATCTAGTCTGGACATGACGAAGGCTAGTGCAACCTGCTTTCGCGCTGATGGGGATAAAAAGAAAAATCTTTAACTTCCTTATAAGCCAGAAGCAGGTAGCTACGGCGTGGTTGGCCTGTCCTTCAGAGAATGTTCAGTGTCTAAGGTTGGCCCAAAATGTTTAGCTTTCTCAACTGGAATCTGGAGGGTCCGTAGGAGGTCCGGCCTCCAGTTACCATTCCAGATCGAGGTTTGCATCCCCAAAAAGCAATAGCTCAGTTTTCTCCCTATTCAGTTAAAGCAAATTCCTTTCCATCCAATCTGCAACGAATATATACCATCCCGCAGTCTTTCACTCCGTAGGGAATCACAACGCGGTCGTTACAACGGAGGGTCGAGATGCGGCACGGTACTCCATCAGATTTGGACTGGATACAACGGACTCGCTGGGCAGAGCGATGGCTGATGTCCAAAACACTCCTATGGACATGCTGTTTGATGGCCGTCGCCTCTTTGGCGACAAGGCAGACAGTGCGCTTGAGTGCTTTAAGGACTCCAGGACTACGTCCAAGTCCTTGGGCCTGTCCGCCCTGCGCCAGCAATCTGCTGCCTTTCGCCCATTTTGTGGCCTTGAAAGGGGCGCCCCCACAAGTCCTGCCAGCCACGGGCCGCAGACCAACATCCAACGCGGTGGCGGACGTGGTATTCGCCGTGGCGGTGGTCGGGGACAACGGCGAGGCCAGTCCACATCCACACCCCGCAGCATCCGCCTCAAAGCCCTCCTAGTCCGAGCTGGGGGCAGCCTTCGCCATCACCTCCACTGGCGCACTGGCGCAACATCACATCGGACAGGTGGGTGCTGCAAATCGTCCGAAGGGGTTATTCCCTCACCTTCGAGGCGACCCCTCCAGCCATGCCACCGCAGTACCACCGCGTGTCGGGGGATCATTTGAGCCTTCTGCAAGAGGAAGTTATGGTCCTCTTGGCCAAGGGGGCCATTGAGCGCGTTCCTGGGCCAGAAGTAGGGTGTAGTTGTTACTCCCACTACTTTCTGGTTCCCAAGAAGGGCAAAGGGGGCCTATCTTGGACCTGCGGAACGTCAACGGCTTCCTCCGGAAGGAGAGGTTTAAGATGCTGACACTGGCGTTGGACTTGCAGGACGCGTATTTCCGCATCCCCGTCCTGCCGGCCCACCAGCGCTACCTGTGGTTTACGGTAGGCCACGAGCACTTTCAGTTTACCGTGCTCCCCTTCGGCCTTACCAGCGCCCCACGGGTGTTCACGAAAGTGATGGTGGTGGTCACAGCTCATCTGCGCAGGTTAGGGGTGTCAGTCTTCTCCTACCTAGACGACTGGTTGTTGAAGGCGGGCTCGCCCCAGACAGTAGTCACCCACCTCGTGACTACGGCCGACCTCCTGCACCTGCGGGGGTTCTCCATCAATTTGCCGAAGTGGCACCTGTGTCCCTCTCGGAAGCTCCTCTTCATCGGAGCGGTTCTAGACTCGGCGCAGTTTCTGGTTTATCCTCCCGAACAGCGGGTTCGGGATATTCAGGCTCTGATTCTGATCTTTCAGCCTTCATCCCGGGTCTCGGTCAGGTTGACGCTGCGGCTTCTGGGGCTGATGGCCTCCTGCATCCTTCTGGTGCATCCCGCCAGGTGGCAGATGTGGGCTCTGCATTGGGACCTGAAGTTTCAGTGGGCCCAGCATCAGGGCAACTTGTCCGACCATGTCTTGATCTCGGAGGGCACTACAAGACAGTTGCAGTGGTGGCTCACGGACTGCAATTAGGTCAGCGGCAGATCCCCCTCCCTTCCCCAACCGGAGCACGTAGTTGTGACGGACGCGTCCCTCCAGGGCTGGGGTGGCCACATGGGAGAGGCGGAGATCAGAGGACTCTGGTCTCCGGTGGAGTCCCAGCTCCATATCAACCTTCTGGAGCTGTGGGCGATCCGACTTGCACTGAAGGCATTCCTTCCCTCTGTCCGGGGAAGTGTAGTGCAGGTGTTCACGGACAACACCACCGCCATGTGGTACTGCAACAAACAGGGCGGGGTGGGGTCGTGGACCCTTTGCCAGGAGGCTCTGCGCCTCTGGCAGTGGCTGGAACATCAGGGCATGACCCTGGTGGTTCAACACCTGGCAGGTTCCCTGAACGCCAGGGCGGACTAACTCAGCTGTCGGTGCATGATGGATCACGAATGGCGTCTGAACTCTGACGTGGCACAAGGCCTCTTTCGGCAGTGGGGAGAGCTTTGGTTAGATCTATTCGTCACAGAAGAGAACGCACAATGTCATCAGTTCTGCGCGTTGGAATTTCCAAGGCGGCACTCGCTCTGAGACACTTTTCGTCGTGAGTGGAGTGCAGTCTGTTGTACGCCTTTCCGCCTATACCACTTCTGCCCAGAGTGCTGAAGATCAGGCGCGACCGGGCCCAAGTCATCCTTGTGGCTCCGGACTGGGCACGAAGGTTCTGGTATCCCGAGCTGATCAGCATGTTTGTCGATCCCCCGATTTGTCTGCCTCTTCAGGAGGACCTTCTGTCGCAGCAGGGGACGGTCCTCCACCCGAACCTGTCCAGTCTCCACTTACATGTGTGGAGATTGAGCGGCAGCAGTTGAGGCCATTTGACTTGCCTCCTGAAGTGTCTAATGTCATTCTGGCAGCCAGGGGTCCCTCCACAAAATCGGTATACGTCTGCAGGTGGAATAATTTTGTGGCATGGTGCACAGCAAAGGCTGTGGATCCCCTTTCTGCCCCTCTTTCAGAGGTTCTCCTCTTTCTTCTTTCTCTTGCCCAGCAGGGCTCTGCTCTGGGCACTCTGAAGGGCTACCTCTTGGCCATTTCTGCCTTCTTAAGGCTACCTGATCAGCCCTCTTTGTTCAAGTCCCCGGTTGTAAATAGGTTCTTAAAGGGCATCACCCATATGTTTCCTCCAGTCCCTTCCGTGATGCCTCAGTGGGACTTGAACCTTGTTCTTACCTTTCTGATGTGCGCTCCCTTTGAGCCACTTCAAAACTGTCCTCTTCGCCTACTTACTCTGAAGACCGCTTTCCTGGTTGCCATCACCTCTGCCAGGAGAGTGATTGATCTCCAGGCCCTTTCCTCGAAGCCTCCTTTCCTTTCAGTCCATCCAGACAAAGTTGTGTTGCGGACGCTGTGAGAAGTTGGCCTGGTATATGATGATCAATATTAAAGTTGAACACCATGCACCAATACAAACAACCCTTATAGTGATGGTTGTAAGTTCACCTTATAGATCAGCTATCCTAGTGGTAGCGTGGACAGAACAGTCTTAGGCTAAAAGACTCTTGAGGGCGTGTAAAGCCAGCTGTTTTACCATATGTAACCCCTTGAATATCAAATGAAAGGACACCACACAGGATATATATAAAATATATATGTATTTATTCACTAACACACTCCTCTGAACTCTTTGAGATCAAAGGCCAAAGCACATAACAAGTTACTTAGTCAGAATACGTTAAGTTGCACAATTTACAGTTAAGCCCTAGGGGCGAAGCAAACCATATATAAAGAAAGTTGTATAAGTACCACGTCATGGGAAAAGGAAAGGCCTAGGGTATCGCTGGGGCTGCACTATCTGAACCTTAGTTTAGAAGTAGGCGGCGCGTGCAGTGTCTTTACACACACGCGGGAGTCAATGTAAAGTCAATGGGAACTTGGAAATTAGATAAATAAGGATTTAGGACACTCCCGCTTCAGCTAGAAGGAAACAACTAAAAACCTAGACACTTGGATAGTCAATACCCTTGGGAGCACCGAAGTACTCTCGTTACCTCACCCACGGACGGCCGCGGCATAGGTGTGAAGATGTGTTGGGTTTCGCCGTTGAGGTCTATGGAGCCTGTGAAAAAAGATGCTGCAGGTGACCAGGAGGAAGATGTCGGGGTGGATCCAAGGGTGGATCGAGGATGAAGAGGACCTGAAATCAGATGGGACAGAGTCTGGGTCACTAGCCAGTGACCGGGTGGAACCAGGATGGAACCAGACAACGTCGAGGAGCAATCAGGTGCTGTCGTGGATCTTGTCTCTTCAGCCACGCGGACCAGGAGGCGTCTAGGATGACCAGGTGCTGTAGGCGAGCTGTCCCAAGAAGGTTCTCGCAGATGGAGGAGTTGACTGCCGGATTGGGGTCAACAAGCCTTGGCAATGGCAACCCACGCAGGATTCAGAGAAGGCTTCTGGTGCAGACCAGCAAGGTCTGAGGTGCCTCACCTTTGCAGGGAGGCAAGGGCCAGTCTGGAGCAGTCTGGAGCAACCAGACCAGCGAGTTGGTTCAAAACGATTGTCGTCACAGAGGCTACTAGCCAACGGGCCAGCAACCGGACCATGCGTCGAACAGAACAAAAGCAGAAGGGCCCCACGCAGAACTCGTGAGGTCTGGAAGTCTGGGTCTTGTCAGGCTCTGTGCTCTGGTTCCGGCGGCAACGTCGACAAAGCAAGCCGTTGATTTGCTGGATGGTGCCTGGTTGCCCAGGGTGGTCACTCCTTGGCCACAAGGGAGATTCGTTAGTCTTCAGCTTCAGCAGAACGTCAAAGGTCCAGAGTTTCGTTTCAAGTTTCAGTTCAGGATCAAATCTAAAGTCCAAGGACACATCTCCTGCCTTTATACAGCTAAAAGGGGCTGGATTAGTTCCTAGGTCCCTCCTATGGATGGGACCAGGAAGGGGGGTGGTTACTCCCCCTTTCCTTTGTCCAGTTTCGCGCCAGAGCTGGGGCTGGAGTGCCCCAGCAACAGGTTTGAACTGGGTTATGCATGGAGCACCTAGTGTGCCCCAGGCAGTGTCTCAGTCTATTCAGCCCTCCCTGTCCCAATACACAAAGTCCTGTTTGGGGTGGTGCTCGCACCTCTCCAGGCTGGAAACCTATTGTCCAAACCTCCGTGACTGGAAGGACTCCCAGCAGCAGGAGGTCAGACTTGTGTCTGTGGCAGCAGCGTCCATTTTGTGACGCTGGGGCTCTGGTTAACTTTAACCAGGATAGTATCAACAACATGTCTTCTCCCTCTAGAAGGGTGGAATACTACCCCCGTTGCCAGAATTGGCGAGGGGGTAGTATTCCAAAGCGTATGACACCTTACACGACATGTTTAGATAAAGCCAAACCAAAGTTAGCATTCAACCGAGAGGATTATAATGCACTTAAGAGTATATGGTATGGCGAGATCATAGAACATCTATAAGGACATGATTCCGAAAGCTGTAGACAGGCTCATGCTCATGCTAGAGCACCATCTCACACATAACCAAGCACTCTGCCTCCATGTTTGTTAAGGCCTGCCATAGGAGTGACTTATAGGTTACTGTGTGTGTGTGTGTGTGTGTATGTATGTATATGTATATATATATATATATATATATATATATATATATTCACTGAAAAAACCTCATCAGTGATGTCATTTGAGATGTCATCAGTGATGTCATCAGTGATGTCATTTGAGATGTCATCAGTGATGTCATCAGTGATGTCACTGACCATGTCATGAATGATGTAATATGTGACATGATCAGCAGTGGATTGCAGGTGCGCGATATATAGTTAGTGCAACTAACTATATATGCGAATTTCAATGGTTTTGTGTGAGTAAAATAAGGTTTTGTAAATGCTAATTGCTAACTATATATGGTCTATAACCTATGGTTTTTTCAGTGAATTTTCAAGGTTTTGTAAATGCTAATTCCTAACTATATATGGTCTATAACCTATGGTTTTTTCAGTGAATTTCAATGGTTTTTAATAGCAAATATCAAAAGCTGTAAAATGTATTCTTCTTTTAAAGGAAAAATATATTTTATATGTATTTAATATAATTTTTTTATGTATATACATTTTTTGAGGGAACGAATTTATCAACTATCATGCTGAAGAAGAGTGTGGGGAAAAAAAAACAAAGAGGAGGACTAAGAGGAAAGAACAATCAGTTCAAAAATACAATTGCTTTAAAGCATGAAGTGCTTTTCCACACATTTACATTTAAATAACCCATATTAGAACATACAAAATATCTACAGAGGAGACGGTGTACAGTGAATTTTAGACTCTTCATTGGTATCTACATGTTGGTACTTACATCACCCACACAACACAACAACCGCTGTCACAGATATATATATATTTTTGAACGTTAATTTCTCAAAATCCACTGGAGCACATATCTTGAGACCTAGCAAAGGCACATCGGGCAAACAGTCTCTACAATTTTGCCAAGTTTCATAGAAATCCATTCAGCCATTCAAGCTAAAAGTGAGTCCAACCGCCCTATGGAAAACTCAATGTTAAAACACGTTTTGGGACCCCCCTTTTTTCTCGGCCCCCGCTTGACGAAACCCCCCCAAACTTTCAGGGGACGCTCAGAAACAAAATGTGCCATTTTCCTGAAACTTTCAGCAAATTCCGTCCATCAACGCCAAAGTTATTCAACTTAGAATTTTCAGAAGTCCCTATTCAAAAAAATCCTAACTATATATACCTACTGGCGACCGCCAGTAGGTAATATATATATATATATATATATATATATATATATATATATATATATATATACAAACATTTCTATGTCAAAATGAACCCCTGATTTTGTTCCTTTTCAAATTAAATGTATTATGTGTTACCACTTTATTCCAATCAAGATGACTTCAGGTGTGCCATACTTTTGTCATAAGTAAGACTGTTAGCGTTCTAGTTGTTCTTTAGAACACTCTGGGACATTCGGTCATTGGGCTATAGTTGGGCTACATCTGGCTGATATTTGGGCTACATTTGTTTTTTTTTGTCTCTGGTGGCCATTTTTGGGCTACATTGGGCTACATTTGGGCTCTAACATATATATAGCCCAATGTAGCCCAATATATATTTTTCAAAGTTAATTTTCGTAAAAACCACTGGAGCATATATCTTGAGACATAGCAAAGGCACATCGGGCTACCAGTCCCTACAATTTTGCCAAGTTTTGTGGAAATCCATTCAGCCGTTCGAGCTAAAAGTGAGTCCAACCGCCCTATGGAAAACTCAATGTTAAAAACACGTTTTGGGACCCCCCTTTTTTCTCTGCCCCCGCTTGACGAAACACCCCCCAAATTTTCAGGGGCTGCTCAGAAACAAAATGTTCCATTTTCCTGAAAATTTCAGCCAATTCCGTCCTCAAACGCCAAAGTTATTCGACATAGAATTTTCAAAAATCCCATAGAGAAAAAATCCTAACTATATATACCTACTGGCGACCGCCAGTAGGTAATATACACACATACATAGATATATAGATACATAGATATATAGATATATAGATATATAGATATAGATATAGATATAGATCTAGATGTATATCTAGATGTATATCTAGATGTATATCTAGATGTATATCTAGATGTATATCTAGATGTATATCTAGATGTATATCTAGATGTATATCTAGATGTATATCTAGATGTATATCTAGATGTATATCTAGATGTATATCTAGATGTATATCTAGATGTATATCTAGATATAGATATAGATCTAGATATAGATCTATATATCTATCTCTCTCTCTCCCCCTCTCCCCCTCTCCCCCTCCCCCTCCCCCTCTCCCCCTCCCTCTCCCTCTCCCTCTCCCTCTCCCTCTATACCTAAGCAAGGGGTGATTACACGACCTTGCCCCAGCTGAGTGATCAGCCAGTTGTGTCAGTTTGAGTGGCCAGCAGAGGTGGCATAATACATGCTGCAGCCCCTGGTAGGCCTTGGTTACACCTAGGGTACACTTCTACAGGGGCTGACAAGGTGAACCAATTCCCAATTGTGGTTGTACCTGGAGTACATGATGTGAATTTAGAGAGTGCATCTGGGCTGTGGGTCTGATTGGCAGGCCCACAGCCACATCTAAGTCGCAAACCAAGCAAAGTGGGGGTGACCATAGGAAGCAGACCCTACTCTCCTACAGACGCGACCCTCTTTCCTGCCCATGGTAGTCACAGCCTTCCACATCGGGCAGTCCATCACCTTGCCCACCTTCTTGCCGCCTCCGCATCCCTCGAAAGAGGAAGAGAGGCTCCACCGTCTTTACCCAAAACGTGCGCTCTCTTTCTACTTAGATCGCACACGTCAGTTCCGGGTGGATGACCAACTCTTTGTTGGTTACGTGGGCGCTAAGAAGGGACGGGCGGTGCACAAACTAACCATTTCTCGATGGGTCGTCTTGTGCATCAAGGCTTGTTACTCTTTGGCTCGAAAGGAGCCTCCTGTGGGGCTTCGTGCCCATTCCACTCGGGCCACGGCGGCTACTACTGCCCTGGGCTGGGGAGTCCCTTTGCAGGACATCTGTCAGGCAGCTACGTGGGCCTCGCTGCTCACGTTCGCAAGACACTACTGTCTGGACAGCCAAGTCCTGAGAGATGACTTTTTTGGCCGTTCCGTTCTCCAGGACTTTCTGGTGTGATCATTGGTTCACAGACCCACCACCGGGGTTGGTATTGCTGGGGTATCTATTCCAAGGTAAGGAATCTAATACTAACCTGTTTCTTTCAGATGCACAAGTTACTTACCTTCGGTAACGATATATCTGTAAAACAGTAGTTGGTATTAGAGTCCTTACCGCCCCACCCATCCTCCCCGTTCTGCGAACCGATATCTAGGGTTAAGGCCACCCCCCTTCAGGGCCCTAGTTTCTTATGGCACCAGTGTTTTTAATCATGGCTCTGCGTTTTCCTGGCGTGGAAAAGCTGTGTATAAGAACTTATATCAGCGCGCGAGGACGGTGGCTAAGTACTCCGGTGACGTCATCCCGGCGCCGACGACTAACGCGGAGCCGCAGACGCCTACCGACACGCAAGGGTACTGCTATACAAAAGTTTCCGGATCCAGTCTGACGCCTGGGGGTATTCTAAGGTAAGGAATCTAATACTAACTACTGTTTCTTACAGATATATCGTAACCGAAGGTAAGTAACTTGTGCTTCAGTTAAAAAGTGGCCCCACAACCCCGCTCCCCAATCCTTCTCAGGAACCCGGTGGGCCATAATTGCTATCTCATAGGCTGCAAACCACTGCCCAATATCTTCATTCTTGTGAAAATCTTTGACATCCGTGGGAATATGTACTCTGCCTTCTGAAGGCACAGCTGGTGCGCTGCCACCAGAGGAATTGATTTCTAGGCCCTTGGCCTTGATCTCTAACTCCCTCAATATTCTCTCATGCTCCATACGCATTCTCTCCCTTTTCAAGGACAACCTATTATTTTCTGTTTCCCTCTGTCTCTCCATTTTAAGCTTATCCAACTCCAGATTCAGAGCCCTATTTCTCTCCCTGTCTTCCAATTGTCTGGGGGACAGGTCTTTGGAAGAGATGCTGCTGCCAGGTGGGGACGGCATCCCTCCTCTGGCTGGAAACTCTAACCCATCAATTTTCCCATCTGCATCCCCAACTGGCTCCACCACAAGATCAGGGGCATTTCTGGCTTCTACCAGGGCTCTCCCTGCCTTTTGGTAGTCTTTCTTCTCAGAAATGCCTGGTGTAGCAACTAGCAATTTCCTGCAGAGATACTTGAGCTGCTTCACAGTGTAGGTTTCCAACTTCTCTTCCTCAAAATCAAGATCCATAGATGCAACAGCTGCTGATTTACTCATGGTAGTAAAAATTGGGAATTTTCAGGAAAAACGAACAGTCCAAGGAAAAAGGATTATAAAAAAAAGTATGTGGTCGCGTTTGGTCTGCACTCACTAGTAGTGTACACCACTCACTGTATATGAAACACAAATGCAAGGCCCAAATCCTCACTGCTGACCACCAATGTTAGATCTGGGAGTCTCTAATTGGCAATGTTATAAAAAGGGTGGTCGATTACAAAACAGTTAAACATTTCATTACTTATACATAAAGGTACACCCACAAAGTCAGTGTCATTTAAATTGCATTTAATTCAACTATTCGCAATGATTTCCTGCAGTTACGCATATATTATATTTCATATTCATACAATACATGGTAAATTACGTATAATTCTTCAATTAGTGCTCGGTGGTTGTCAGAGAAGAAAGGAAATTTAAAGGAGGGTAGGGTGTGTTTGGAAAAGAATAAGGGACAAAGAAAAGGAATTGTGTCCTATAAACAATTCAGTCTTATTCACAGAACATTTCCAGTCATGTTACAGATCACAGTTGTTCCCTAGAGATACACTATACACGGGAGCTGAGTTTAGCAAGTTTTCGGTAGGGCGTGTATGTGTTGATGATGTTGTCGACGTTTCGACCCCCAAGTTAAGGGCGGGTGAGTCCTCAGTTTGGGGTCTTCCTCAGGACAATTAAAAACAATGACATTGAGCACATGCGCAGGCGTTCGAGTGGCGGCCCTTCTGAGTTAGGACTCGCGCCTGTGGAGTTGTTCTTGAGTTCACCAGTCTTTGAAGAGCAATTGGTCTCTTACAGGCGTCGTAGATGACGACACTGGGACAGGTCTACCCGTGGGTGAGGCGTGCGTCCTACATCCACCGGGCGGTAGAATTCAAAGTGTAGATAAGTTACACCATCTGTGTTACTGCTGCCGAATCGTTGTGAACGATTCGGCAGCAGTAACACAGATGGTGTAACTTATCTACACTTTGAATTCTACCGCCCGGTGGATGTAGGACGCACGCCTCACCCACGGGTAGACCTGTCCCAGTGTCGTCATCTACGACGCCTGTAAGAGACCAATTGCTCTTCAAAGACTGGTGAACTCAAGAACAACTCCACAGGCGCGAGTCCTAACTCAGAAGGGCCGCCACTCGAACGCCTGCGCATGTGCTCAATGTCATTGTTTTTAATTGTCCTGAGGAAGACCCCAAACTGAGGACTCACCCGCCCTTAACTTGGGGGTCGAAACGTCGACAACATCATCAACACATACACGCCCTACCGAAAACTTGCTAAACTCAGCTCCCGTGTATAGTGTATCTCTAGGGAACAACTGTGATCTGTAACATGACTGGAAATGTTCTGTGAATAAGACTGAATTGTTTATAGGACACAATTCCTTTTCTTTGTCCCTTATTCTTTTCCAAACACACCCTACCCTCCTTTAAATTTCCTTTCTTCTCTGACAACCACCGAGCACTAATTGAAGAATTATACGTAATTTACCATGTATTGTATGAATATGAAATATAATATATGCGTAACTGCAGGAAATCATTGCGAATAGTTGAATTAAATGCAATTTAAATGACACTGACTTTGTGGGTGTACCTTTATGTATAAGTAATGAAATGTTTAACTGTTTTGTAATCGACCACCCTTTTTATAACATTGTACTGACCCAGGTCGATTAGGTAAGGGTTTACCCCATTATTACCTACCACTCTAATTGGCAATGGTTTTCACTATTGTCCAAATAGGAACCCTTACTTCTAAGTCAGGATACGGGGATTACACTCCTTAATAACCCCTGCTCACCACCTTGGTAGCTTGGCACGAGCAGACAGGCTTATCTCAGAGGCAGCGTGTTAAGCATTTGGGAATATACCCAGTAATACAGTGAAAACACTACAGATGGACACAACACAGGTTTTATAAAAATAAGTATTCTTTATAGAGAGTTAAACACAAGACCACAAACGACATAAATCCACAATACTACCATTAAGACTGCTTAAAAGATGATTAAAGTCTCTTAGATCAAGTTGTTGGTAAATGCGACAAAGTACCTGGATGCGTAACGCAAAGTAAACAAAAGGCTTGCAAAAGGGGAGATGCGTCCGTTCCGTGACCCGGGGGAACGGTTGTGTCCTGCCTCAGGGGACTCGTCGTGAGCCTTACCGGTGCGAAGGTGATGCGTAGATTCTCGGCCTGCGGGCCTGTTGCGAGCGCAAGATGGCGCCTTGATGCGATGCGATCCGGTTGCGATGCGAAAAGATGGTGCCCTTGATGCGGCGATGACGCCCTGGCAGCCTTGCAACGACTCTGTACTTTGGAGCCGCGATAGGCCCTGCGACACGCTTCTCCTGTGATGCGATGGTGACTCTAACGATGGCGTCACGCTTCTCCAGTGATGCGACAGCAGGCAGCTTCGATGAACACACGCTTCCAGGGTGATGCGGCGAAGGCTCACTTCTCTGGCGTTGCGACGATTTCAGCTGCGGCGGCGACATGCTACTTCTCGATGCGTCGCACTTCCAGCTCCCAGCGGCACGCAAGTGATTGGAGTCAATTCCCAGAAAGGAAATTCAGGAGGGAGCTGGAGGTGAAGTCTTTTGTACCTGAGACTTCAGCAGGAGGCAAGCACAGTTCAAGCCCTTGGAGAATATTCTGTAGATGAAAGTCCTTACAAAGTTCCTTCTCCTTTCCCTTGGCAATGAACCAACTACTGCAGGCCAACCCAGCAAACAGCACACTGGCCGAGGGGTAGTCCTAACTCCCGCAGCTTCCTTGGTTCTTCTCCTTGGCAGAAAAGTTTCTTGTCCAAAAGTGATCTAATTTCTTGTGATCAGGGTCCCAATATTTATACCCAAAATCCTTTGTTCTCTGAAGGCAAAGAGGTCTCTGCCTAGTCCAAACCAGTTCCTGAGCACTTTGTTTACATGACTCTTCTTCCTTTCACAGTGCAGGGCAGAGACATCCGACAAGCCACAGGGGGTGGAGCCAGCATTGTAGAGGGAAGGCCCAGCCCTATTCAGGTCCCAGGTGAAACTCCTCCCTCCCATCTAGATGCAGATCTCTCTATTTACCACCGGGCTGCCCCAGCCTGTCTACTGGAATTCCTCAGCCCTGTCACTCACAAACCAAGACAAGGAATACACAACCCAGCAGAGGAAGGTCTGGATAGTTAGGCAATAAAATACCTACTTTCTAAAGGTGGTATTTTCATACACAGAATATTAAAACCAACTTTACTAAAAGATGTATTTTATTATTTTGAGTACAGGCATACTAAATTCGAATTTCTACCATGTTCCCGGAGTCAAGTAGGATTATAAGAATGTAATAATTTAACTGCCCATTCTGGCCTATGAGAACAGGTACCCTTCAATAGTGAAAAACGAAAATGGCTGTCATTCACTATTAAAACATGCTACTCACATCAGAGCATGTCCTACCTTATACTTATAATGCACCCTACCCTGTGCCTACCATAGAATGTGAAGCAAAGGGAAGGTTTAGGGACTGGCAAGTGTGTGCACTTTGCCAAGTCGACATGGCCGTGCTAGACTGCACACAAACCTCTCAATGGCAGGCCTGAGACACACTTTACAAGCTGTTTCTGTGGGTGGCACAACCAGTGCTGCAAGCCCACCAGCAGCATTTGATTTACAAGCCCTGGGCACACATGGTGCACTGTACTAGGGGCTGACGGATAAATCAAATAACCCAATCATGGAATAACCAATTAGTACATCAATGGAACATAGGGAGCACTTGCACTGTGGCACTGATTAGCAGTGGCACAGTGCCCAAAGCATAAAACCAGCAATAACATATCAAAACAGAGGAGAAAATCCGTCAAAATGGAAGGGAGACTCATGCCAATGATGCTAGGTCTAACACTTAATTGCCAACAGTTCCCGCCGCCATTACCACATCTTGGCATACCGTTGAGGTCCGCAGTTGCTTCAGACCCGCCCCCCAATAGCGCTGTATTGCAGAAATAAGTGCTGTATGCAGCAGATAATCCCCTCGTGGGAGATCCTATTTATGCTGAAGGGCCTGAAATGTCAACAGGGTTTCATTTTCATAGAGGTCTCCTAGCATTTGTATCCCCATGTCTTCCAAATTAGCCAGTGCCGTCCAATCTCTGCCATGGGGGAGGGCCTTGCACATACCCAGCGGTTTCTCCGGAGCATACGGGCAAGTGAATCCAGCCTGATGTTGGCTCAGAGTCCAGCACAACCGTAGCGTCTTCTTCCTCGGTGAGTGGTTCAAGACGCATCCTCTGCTGAAGCACTATAAAGGACTATCGCCCCTCAGGGCCATCTGGGCCCCGGAACTCCCGAGCCACAGCTTGGGTGAGCCACTTCAATTGCGCTGCAAAATAGTACCCTTCGAAGTCTGGCACTGCCAGCCACCATCAGCTCTCGGACGTATCATTGTAGCCATTGCAACCCGCCGTCTGACCGACCCCCAGATAAAACCTACAGCCATAGAGCGGAGGTGTCTGAAGATGGAGCCCGGTACCCAGACCGGCAGCGTCCGAAAATAATACAATAAGCGCGGGAGCGCCACCATCTTCAGGAGGGCCACCTTACCCGCTACCGATAGCGGCAAAGTGCTACAAAATTCAGAACTGCTCCTCACTCCGCGCATGGCCCGGCCCAAATTACCCTCCAGCAAATCCTCGGAGGTATGATCAATGTTGGTGCCTAAATAAGGCTCCAATCGGACGCCCGCCCCCTGCGATGGCTCCAACATTGTTGCCGGGAACAAGCAGGTCTTTGCCCAGTTCACCCTCAGTCCCGAGAACCCCCCAAACACCTGTAGCAAGTGTTGTGCGCCCTCCAAGGCTGTATCTGTGTCCGTGAGAAAAATCAACAAGTCACCCGCATAAAGGGAAATCAACTGCATTCCCCACGGAGACACAAACCTGGATAATGCGTTCCCAACCAGGCGTGTGAAGCCAGAGGCTCAATGGCCAGGGCAAATGGAGAGAGCCGGCATCCTTGTCGTGTGCGCCGTCTCACCTGGCAGGCAGATGAGATTGTCCCACCCGAGCCGTCGCCGACCTATAGAGCAGCTTTGTCCACCCTACAAAGGTGACCCCAAGTCTGAATTTGCGCAGGATCTGATACAAATATGGCCGCTCTAGGCTGTCGAACGCCTTCTCGATGTCAACTGAGAGAACCGCCGCAGCAGGAGTCTCTCAATGATCCTCACCCAAAATCCCCAGAAGGCGTTGCACATTAGTCGCTGTGTTGCACTTGGAATAAAGCTCGCCTGATCAAATGGCCCAGTTGTGTCATATAAGGTAGAAGCCGGGTTGCCAGAATCCTACTTAGTCCGTTGTTAACATTGATAGTGGGTGGTAGGCTGACCTAGCCAACGAGTCCTTACCCGGTTTCAGCAATGGGGTAATAATGGCCTCGCAATTGGAATCTGGCATTCTCCCCAAGTCCCAGGCTTCCCAATAGACCGCCAGCAATTTGGGGGCAAGGATGTCGACATATGTTTGGGTTCTCACTATCGAAGGGACCACAACAACCATAATGCTTGA
>NC_136063.1:297858721-297861221 GCF_964261635.1 Lissotriton helveticus
TGTTGCTAACACCAGTTAGCGACGGCTAGTAGGAGATAGCGACCATCTTGGGCCCCACTTTGCATGTGAGTGATATTTATCACTAATGACATGCAAAGTGGGCATGCCAAGATGTTAGCGACTGGAAACAGTCGCTAACATCGCTAGCTCCTATTATCAACTTTTGGAAATATTCGAGATAAGCGCGAATATCTCCAAAAAGTAACAGCTGCCCTGAGCAGTTCTTAGCCATGTTATCCAATGGGAGGTGGATAACATGGCTAAGAGCATTAGCTCGGTAATGCATGAATATCGCTGAGTTTTCAGCGATATTAATGCATTGCGGTCTTTTTTTATCGTATTTGCGATAAACCTTGATAATAGCAAGGTTTATCTGCGATAATTTCTGACGGTAAAAAAATATTTGCAATGCATCGTTAGGGATAAATATCGCTTAACTTTGGTAATATGCCCCAACGTCTGTTAACGTTCGATTCGAAGGAAATCAGGAAGTGTTGAAAAACATTGTCTGCGCCATCTTGTCTTTTTTCAAATGCCACACTTTTGTCGTGCACGGCAGCCATTTTAGATGCCTTGACCAGACCCACTCTGTGCACGCTGTCTATCCTTAGCATGGCTCCCCACCCTCTCAAGCATCTCACCCAGGCAGTGGTCACCCCCGCTCTCTGTCTTATGCATGGGTAATAAACCTCCCCCCATCTGCGCTGCTCTTCCCTGAGAATCACACCCTGTGCCCGCCCGACACCTCCCTTTCGCCCTATTCACTACCGCACCCTCTGACACTCCTTTTCCTCTGTGTCCGATTGTCCAGGCCGGTCCTAGGCTATCAGCTAGCCCTGCAGATGTAGTTTATGGCCACAGCTGTAAAGAATCACCCCTCTTCAAAGGAGTTATAGTAGATCAAGGCCCAAACTCGATGAGATCCGTCACAGCAGAAGCGTTGCTATTATCTGAAAACCATCCTGTATTGTGATTGGGGAGGGGACCGAGCGTGAAGCGGAAGATTCCAGGGATGACTTTGTACATCAAAGTTTTTACAATTATGTGTCACATTAAAAATATATAGCACTCCGACAAAGTAGTAAGATTATAAAACTTTAATAATTTATAAATATATACAAGAAAACAAAAATAGTAATAACATATAAACATTTTTAGGGAAAAACAACGAAGTAGCGGTCGGCTGTGCGAATAGTCCCAACGCAGCACAACGTCCAGATTTCCGGCGTGGGGCGTCGCGGGGGGTGGGTCATCAGTAGCAAACTGTTGTGCGAATAGTTCCAAGGCAGCAGAACGCGCCGAAATCTAGATGACACGAAAGTGATGTCTAGTAAGTTGCCACCCAGCAAATAACGGCGTGGGGCGTCGCGGGGGGTGGGTCATCAGTAGCAAACTGTTGTGCGAATAGTTCCAAGGCAGCAGAACGATGGCACCAAGGTGATGTCCAGTAAGTTGCCGCACTGGTTTTGGTATCCTACAATGCTGCTCCGAATAACGGCGTGGGGCGCCCCGGGGGAGGCGGCGTGAACGGGCCTCTCCAGGTGGAGTGTCATCTGTTGTAGTGGGGCGCCCCTTTACCGTTTCAGTTGCCATTCCGTCCGTTTTTGGTCCACTGTGTCAAAAGCCTCAATTCAGCTGAGTTGCGCCCACTCTTGCGGTGCAGCGATAGGCGGCTGTCACAGGACTCTCAAAATGGCGGCAGGCTCTTTCCTTTTTGGGCCTGGTCCACTGAAATGGCCCTGTAAATAGAGAATGAACCAAAGAGAACTAATTCTAAAACAGTAAATACTTGGATAACAATCAATCAAATGGAGAGAGAAGCAGGCACGACGGATTACAACAGGGGCAAAGGCCTGCGTTAACTACCTTTCACTATCTGCAAAGAGAGAGTACTCCTAATAGAAATGAGGGGGGGGGGGCACCATTCAAAGCAGATCAGTGTGCATAAACACGAAAATGTTTTCACTTACCACGTACTTGACATTCGATAGCTTATGATATTTGCTATTAAAAAACCATTGAAATTCACTGAAAAAACCATAGGTTATAGACCATATATAGTTAGGAATTAGCATTTACAAAACCTTGAAAATTCACTGAAAAAACCATAGGTTATAGACCATATATAGTTAGGAATTAGCATTTAAAAAACCTTATTTTACTCACACAAAACCATTGAAATTCCATATATAGTTAGTTAGTTGCACTAACTATATATCGCGCACCCGCAATCCACTGCTGATCATGTCACATATTACATCATTCATGACATGGTCAGTGACATCACTGATGACATCACTGATGACATCTCAAATGACATCACTGATGACATCACTGATATCTCATTTGACATCATTCTTGTGCTAATACGATAAACCTCTTCAGACTCTAATATAACCTTAGATACACTCAGTGTATACAGACACTCACACACTGCCACTCATCCATGGAGTTACTCACACACCCAGTCAGTCATGCAAAGAAACAATCTCACCTCCAT